>NW_015112959.1:120186-136365 GCF_001443285.1 Poecilia latipinna | reverse complement strand
ACCAACTGCTAATGATGAGATCAAAATGATATCAAATACTTCAGCAACCTGATGCATATATATATATATATGTATATATATATATATATATATATATATATATATATATATATATATATATATATATATATATATATATAGATACATATTTCTTGTTGGTATTCCCATATGGAAAGAAACATACTGTACATCACCAGGATCCTTCAATAAAAACATCTTTATTGTCTGTTTTTCCTCTCGTTTCACCCCCCAGGCATCAGTGTGTTTTCTCCTCCCTTTTGTAGTGAATGAACAAGTATAGTCACTAATGAACATGTGAATGTCTCTGAGTTGTTCCTTCCCATGAAGTTCACATAAAAGCAGGATTATTGATTTCGCACTCCAGACAAATATAATGTGAAGTTTTCAATCTGTTCCCACCTCAACTCTTATTCTTCTAATCTCTGCTGGATAAAATTTGAGCTCGATGAGGGGTCTGGTTTGTTTGCTTCCATCTGCTTGATCAAAAAAATAAAAAATAAAAAGAAATCCCTTCAGTGAAGATTGCTTTATAAAGGGCTTCCTTTTGTTCTTTGAATATTTATTTCAGTCTCCTAGGGAGATTATAAATCCTGCATACATAATTGAGCGCTTTATTAGTCAGAAAGTTCATTCATTGAAATGCTCTTGTAGCCTATGTCGCACATTTAGGTGCATGTGCGTCTCTAAATAATAGATTAGTTCAAAAACGAAAACTTGTATTATAAAGATTCATTTCACAGTGCATTAGCTTTCAAGTGTTTTTGATTATTTTAACAGGCTTAGTGTCATGATCCACAGATGTTTTTGTTTTCCGCTCACTTCTGGGTTTATTATTGTTAGTGAGATCTTGCCATATTCAGTTAATCTGTCTGTTGTGCATTACTGTTTTTTATAGTGTTGCCATGTCGGTTCATTCCTTTGTGTTTAATTTCTTACTTTTTTGGGGCTTCTTTCATCTGTGCATTTTGCTTTATTCCCTTATTTTAGTGTTAGATTTATTTCCCTTTTGATATGTAGATTCTTTTATGTCTAAGTTCAGTCTTCTCTCTGTGTTATCTGTGCTAATTAATGTCCTTCCTTCAGTCCCCCTGCTTTTCACTCTCCCTTAGCTCTTCATCATCCCCCTGATTAGACTCACCTGATTTTCATGTTACTAATCGCACCTCTGTATTTAAGATCCCTGTTTTTTTTTTTATTGGATTCTTCTGTTATTCTCACCCCAGTTGGATGTCCTATTCCCTTTGTGCCATTTCTGTCAACCTTGTTCTTCATTAAAACTTTTGTATTCTGCTTTTGGCCTGCCTGCGCTGTAGTTCCAGTCAAGCAACCATGACACATGGGACATTTCCACAAACTGGTTCTAGTACTTACCCAGGGCTGGTGTTAGAGTCAGTTTTTAAAGGGGGATATTATGTAAAATTTACTTTTTTGAACTTTATGTTATTTTCTCATCACAAATATATGTAGAGTGTTGCTTTGTTTTTGATTTGGTAAAGCATGCTTGAGGAATCCTTTTAATATTTTTCCTTTAAAAATATTTTATTGGTTTTTAAATTATATTTTAATTTTTAGAGTAATTGATTGTTTGCTCTTCATATTAACTTTAAGACAAAAGTTTGCTGAAATACACCTGGCATACATTCCTGTGTTTGTAATGAATCTATATAAGTATATGCTTTGAATTCTATTACTTAAATGATTTTTTTTTGACAATATTTAACTTTATTGAGGTTTTTACCAAAAGTACTTAATCAAGTTGGTGCATGTACTATATGCGCAGGTATTAGCGATTTGAATGCAGGGGATTTAGAGTCTCAAATTGGTTTGACGAGGGGAGGCAGTAACTCAGCAGGGTTCCAGGCATTTTTACCTTTTCCAGCTTTTGCCTTATCTGCTTCTTTTGTTGGGCTAATGTGGTGACTCAGGATACTCCAGTGCTCAGCAGGAAGCTCCTGGCCTCCTGCAGGGCGAAGATGGCCAAGAGTGAAAACACCATGTTTAACAAACAGACCTCTACAAAGTCAAACTGGGATGGCAATGTGGATCCCTGAAAAAGAGGACAGCAGCAAAGGAATGACACTAACTATTAGTTTGCATGGCAATCAAGCCATCATCCCTATTGCATTTAAATAGAAGTACACATTTTCACAAATGCCAGAGGGCAAAAAAGTGACGAATGAAAATTAATGTAAGGGGTAAGTACTGCATATTAATCTGCTTCATTGTTGCCAGATACAGTGACAATTTTCTTTGCTTTGATGCAGCTGAGTAGATCAAAAGTATTTATCTGCATTGTAAAACACAAAATACATTAGAGCTGGGAACAAAGACAGAAAACAAGAGAACATAATTATGTCAGATGTCCACTGAGTTCTAACAAAAATAGTAAAACAATTTTTAAGCAAAATCATCAAAATTTGTAAAAAAATAAATAAATAAATAAATTCTGTGTCTGGCCTGACTCCTTTTTCCAGAAATCAGGCCAGTTTCTTTTCTCAAAGCAAAAAAAGAAACTGAACTTGTAATTTTCCACTAGTTGCTCATCAGTCCTGTAAATCCTGTTGGAAGAGTTCAGGCATCTTTTGCAAAGAGCAACTTAAACAAGAAACACTTGCTGAAAGGACTCATACAGCATTACATTTAGGATTTGAACTCTGCCCTTGCTTTTGATTTAACTTTAGCCTTCTTAAACAACTCTTTGATAGAACAGCTTCCTCTCTCATGTCATTAGAAAGGAAGTGAAAGACTTTAATTTTCCTGCAAAGTCATTGTAAATCAAAATAATAAATGTTCCACCAGTACCTGAAGCTTCCCTGATTCACAGTGTCAAAAAAACAGGCCCACACCATGATACCACCTGTAACGGTGTGAACACAGAGCGGTCAAGATTCCTAAATTAGAATTGTTCCATTGCCTTTCAAAGCACTTTTACTCCCTAAAAGGTTGTTCTTCGCCTTATCCTCCCACAAGATGTATAAAATTATATTTTGTATAATAAAAATGTTGAAAAAAAATATTACTAATGTCTTGTTATGTTTATCTCAATGTTATTTGCATATTTTTATGTTAAATGTAGCTCGATTTTTGGCTTCAAACATTCATAAGATGAGTCTGCATAACTCTTGCTACTAAAATTGTGCTTTGGCCTATTTAAAAAATTATTTGGTATTAACTTATTCCCATAAATAAATTTGGGACACTTGGCTTTTAGCTTTGGCTATATAGTGTTAGTTTTGCCCTTCAAACGAGAAGAATATTGATAATAAATTTAAGTATGTTTTTGTTGAAGTAAAGATTATTGCTTCAACTAAGCTCTGAGCTGTTGTTCATAGTAAAGTGTGTATGTATATCTAGTTTAAAGTACATTGCATGACAAAAGTCCTTCCACCTCTTGAACTTTTGTCACATTTGCAGAATTTATTTGCAATAACTCTAGAAAACTATGCACACATTTCCTTTCACTTTAAATATCCATAATTCACAGTAAATATGTAACACTAACTACTTTGAAGTATGTGGTTGTGATGAAATGTAAAATGTTTCAAGGCGTACAAATGCTTTGCCAGAGACTGCAGCTCAATATTTCCTGTGCAGGCCTGACAGTCATTGATCATCTTCTGCAAGCTTTCATCTGCTGTTAATAATGGAGTGGTTTCTGTAAAATAACCTTGATATCATAGTTAATAACAACACTTGCTGGTCTCTGTCTATTTAAATTGCCAGGCAGGAATTCCAAAACAAACAAAAACAAACAAACACAGATTCTCAGATTTATGGCAGCAAAATTACCAGATTTATACCCCGAGACAAAAGGATGGTGTCATCTTGTGTTTACCCTGGCAGCAGTGACATTTTCCAGAGTGTTTCTGACAATTACAGTGCAGTTATCTGAACATGCCAACAGAACACAGCATACAAAAAATAAAGGCTTTGTAAAGAAATGTATTTGTACCAAAAAAATAAAAATAAAAATAAAAATCATTTAGTCTGCTGTCTGTAACTGTCTTTTTTCAATGAAATTGTCAATTCATAAAGAAAGTTGATCTGCGACTTTGCCAAAGTGAGCTCATTCCTTCCTTTCTTGTTCTTCAGATTTACCCCAGGAATTACATGGTGGAGAGTGCTTGAGCAACTTTGAATAAGGAGTAAAGAATAGTTTGTTCTTTCCATTTATTTTTATCCAACATCCTTTGAAGGATATTCAAGAATGTGAGCTCTCTGAATTTTTTTTTTTTACATCACACCTTCTTCCTAATTGCAAAGGACCACACAATGATCCCTTATCATCAGCTGTTTAGCTTAATTTCCATCAACTCTTCCTTTTATGCTCCCACCTTTTCTCACGGTAGTGTGACTCATCTTCACAGTTAGCCCTTCATTGTCACATAGACCCATGGCCTGTCATCTGTTTGTTCCTCTGGTTCCCACACAGACTCTTCACACCTCAGTGTGACTCTGTTTCTCCCCCTCCCCATATCTAAAAGCAGAATGACTGACCATTACCACATACTTTGCTCTACACAACTTCCCTTCTCTCACTTTGCTTTACTGGGTCTACTCAGCTTGCATCTGTTTCAAGGTCCAGGATAAGGTTTCTATTCTGAGGTCAGTGACCCACAAGAAGGACTGAGTTAATGGGTCACAGGAGCGAGGGAGGACACCCCCCACCTGGCAGCAGGCGCTGATGTCATGGCAGGATGCCTCAGGGATGGGCTGCACGCTGGTGATATCATAGCATGCTTGAATACGTGATGGATGAGTGACAGATTGGAATGGGGGTGTGAATGCGTTCAGAGATACATGGCAGCGGCATGGTAATGCAATGTGATGAAATTTAGAAAAATACCAGGTAATTTTCTTTTACCAAAAATATCTTAACATAAAGAAATTTTAAACAAAAGTAGCAAAGACCTTCAGTTTTGATGTAATCTGAGGTGATTGCTTTGTTTTCCTGGGTGGAAAACTCCCAGCTTCCCTGATTAAGGCACTCTTGCATAGACTGTATCTTGATAGATTAAAGACAGCTCCGTGAGTTGTTCAAATCTTTGGATATCAATACATAACCTAACTCTGCTATAAAATTCTCCACAATGTCAGAGCTGATCTGTCGCGAAGACTAACAAACCTCTGAAACCTTCATAACAAAGTTGAACAAGTAGACTATTTTCTGATAGGGTGAAATAAATTTTGCTAGATTTTTTACTTAGTGGTATCCGAGTAAAAAGAGATGAGTACAAATTCCCCACACGTTTTTTTGATTTTGATTAAAAATTAAATCTTTGTAAATTGTTTCTCCTGCAGCACAATTGTATCCAGCTTTGAGTTGGTCTGTCAGACATTTCTTTATTTTAAGTCCACCACAATAACTTTTGATGAAAATTAAAACCTTTAATCTGCTTGCAATACTTTGAATATTTTGAACATCAGTTTCTTGTTCAGAAAACACTTATTATTGGTTGTAGCAAGAGTCTGTACATTAAGTGTTATATTTAGTTATTTTTTTATTCTTTCTTTCTTTGTTTCTTGTTTCTTGAGAAATTTAGGAAAAGATTAGGAAATACACATGTGATTAATCTGATTTACGGTAAATAAACTATTATTTGAATGGTATCCAGGTTTTTATTGTTTATTCAAATACAAAATTCTCTGGTCAGGACAGACACATTTTGGAGCTTGTTTGACATATTGATTATGATTATTGATTGTGACAATGGTCATTTATGAATATTAATACAATGCTAGGTCGCAAAACCAAATAAATGCAAAGAATGGAACTGTTGGGGCTACAGGCTGAAACATGCAAATTCAATAAAAACAGGTGCTTTGGACAAGAAGACACCATCGGAGATCCCACATTCCAGCACGAGGCTAAACCTGCTCCTCCTTCTTCTCCTCATATTCTTCATCCAGAACGCTTAAGACTCCCAAACACTTTGATTACAAGATCATTTTACTCTGCCCGGCCAACAGTGAAACATTACTCTAAGTGACGTCGCTGCTAGATAGTTATAGATTGCGCCGTATGGAGGATGAGGTCATCCAGCAAATGTGTAGCTGCAATGCCTCAATGTCACTTTTTTTAATTGGAAAGACTAGCAAGGTCTAATCTCTCGTGTGCTGAGATTGTAATCTCTTCAACAGGATTAGACGTGACATTACTTCATACCTAGCTCATATAAATATAAAAAATATCTAGTTGATTTTTTTGGTGAGTATGTAGTCAAGGCCTGCGCTGGGTGATCAATTGACCTTAGAAACTACAAGTTCAAGGAAAGGGTTAGGGGGCTCGGTTTTAAAGTCTGTGTGCACACAAAACTACTGTGTTCTGCCACGAAGTGCCAGAATTTCCACCAGTTGTCTTCTTGGGAATCTCCGTGGCTGGAACAGCAGCAGCTGCCGCGCCGCTCCACCACACAAACAACAAAATTCATCGGGGAAGTTTTCCAAAACAAATGCCAACCAGACAGCTCTCCAGTGCTCCTGCTTGACAGAAAAAGATCCATTAAAGGACATCAAATATTCATCTGTCATACGGCACAGAGCTTGTGGCTTTCTATCCGCAGTGCTTTGTAGCTGCTGCATAAAACAACAAAAAAGCCCGAGAACAATAAAGTATATTTGGCTGTGCCTGATACAACACCTGGAAACAAATGTGTATTTATGTAGGAGTAAAAATACATGTATCACGCAAATGACTCACGATAACAATCATAGTCTTTATTCTGGGAGTTATTCATTAAATATTTTGATTCTTTAATGACAAAAAAGAAAAAAAAAACTGATAAATGGTCAGAAATTTTGACTTTTTTTTTCCTGCACCTTCATTAACCTGTCAATATTAAGCTCATTGTGAGAAGCTAATGATGAAGACAATGACATCACCATGTGGCTCACTGACTCCAAACTGTCAATAAAAACCCCATCAATTAATTAAACCTGGACATCTCAGACCGTGACCATATCTTAAATTTCTTTTTTTTTTTTTTTTTTTTTTTTTCTTTTGAGCTGCTAATTGGCTTTGCAGCCTCCAGGCTCAATCTTAAGACATTATCTACTTTCAATCAAGAAGGTTGTGTTGTTTTAAACGATCGGACACTTGATCAGATTTCCAATTTCTAATGAATATTGAAACATTTATAATTGCTTAGACCTAAATTTGTCAGACCAACAATAGCCTCTTGTAATATTTACGCCTATGCTGTGTTAAATATTTCATCATGTGTACCGGTAGCACCGGCTGTCAAATCTTCACCAGGAGGCAGCATTAGCACATTTTTCACACTGCAGGTTCATATGAAGTTCATCTTCTGTAATCCACCTCTCCCTGTGCCGACACTTTCTGCATGTTTATCGAGTGGCCTTGAGGCATAAAACCCATTTCACACTTCTGTCAAAACTGGTCAGTGATACTTCACATGTACAAACACCTGCCAATAAGCTAATACGGTCACTGTTGGCTGGGAACCTTATGATATTTAAGAAAATGAAATAGTCACCTGAAATCTTAAGACAGAAATGTTATAAAATACGCCATTCTTGCTTTCAAGATATAAAAGTATTTTAATTATTATAAACCTTGTAAAAAATACATAAAAAGCCTTCTTTTCAGCAACTTAAAACAAGAAATTTGACCAGTGATTCACCATGTGGATATATGTCTCAAATGTAGATTTATTAGAAGCACCTGCGCTAATGTTTTGTCACGGTTTCACCCAGAATCAAAGCCTTTGCTGTAAAAGCAAAATTATAGCATGAAGGGCCAAAAGGGTCACAGTCCAGTAAATTAATAAATATTTTATCTATTTATTCAGTATATGTAATCATTTTAATAAAATATCTCTAACTCTTCAGCAGTCAGTCATGGTCTGCAACACGTTTGTTCTAAACAAACAGATTACGCACTGTTTTAAAGTTATAAAACGGTTCCTACTGAAATTTATAAAATTGCAAATTACCATATGGTTATTTTAATTAAGTTCAGTTCAAAAATACTTTATTAATCTCAGAAGGAAATTAAATAAATTATACCATCCAAGCTTCTTTAAAGAGTCAATGTAAATGGTGGTTGTGGGCAAGAAAGAAGCACAGCCTGTATTTTTCTGTTATTTCACATATGAAAAAGTCTCTGATTAAAGATACTCTACTGATGAAATGCAGTCTCATTAAAACATGGTCAGTGTTCTCCATTATGTTCTTCATGTTATGAAGCATTCATTTTGGAACAATCATCTCTAGAGGCTCCGGAGCAATTCCCGGAACAGAGCCGGCCTTCTTTGTCAGCTTGTTGGATCTTTTTGGAGTCATTGACTGTGAGGCTGCTTGTGCTCTCCACAAAAGAAGATTAGCAGACTTTTTAAAAGACATGTAGCAGAGATTTGAGGTTTCAGTCTCCCACTTGAAACACATGAATAAATAAAAATACTTCAGACTTGACTTAGACTTGTGCTCAGAAGTCTTGGGACATGACTTGCCTGAGACGTGGGTCTTATTAACAGTCTTTATGGAAGCCGGTGTGCGAGCAACAGACTGCTACTGTGTGCCATGTAAATGCGCTTGATTACTGCCAGTGATATTAGTAAATTATGGGCTACTAATGGCTCATATAAATCAGTTCATGTTAACTGTAGCCTCGTAAAAATTACAACATCAATGTGTCATGAGTCACAGGTGTTTGTGTTTTCATTTACTTTTGGGTTTGTCTTCAGTACTTCTGAGTGCCTTATTATATAGTTTAGTTATAGTTTAGTTTTCTTCCTGGTTCAACACACCTGAATCAAACAATGGCTCGTCCACTCCCTTTGTAGAACGCTGACATGCTAAGGACGCAGTAACGACCACCAAGGAGCCAACTAAAGCTGCTGTACCAAAGTAAAATCTCACTAACCGGCGTAAGTCTGGTTCAAAAAAATAAAAAAAAATACTTGTGAACATCACTGATATGTAGCACCTGTGTGTGAGCAGTGAAATAGCACAGTCTGAACTGTGCTTTCTTACATGTAGCATCATGGTTCCATCCCCATTACAGTTTGGTGTTTAGGTGAAGCCCGAGGCATCAATGCTCCTCTGTCCCCTCCACTTTGAAATATGAATCTTTCTCATGAAATCTACAGATATCTGCTTTGCTTAGTCAACATTTAAGATTGAATGATTGTTCTGACACCATGTCACAAAGTGTTCCACCAGCTCTCTGTTCGAAGGCTTTTGCTCATCTGATTATTTCTGTACGTGACAGAACTTTGTCTTGTACTGGAGACTGGAAGGCTGAGATGTATAGAGTGAAAAGTGACAGTCGGAGGAGATTTCCTCTGGTTCTAATGTGAACAGTGCCTTAAGCCTCAAACTCTTCACTCATATGTGCTGTGGTGACGAACGAGGAGGACAACTGCGACACAGATGTGGTAGATACTGGGCTGAGCTGAACACATCAGCATATCACCTAGGAAAAGTAAATATAACTTCACACGCATGTCAAAGTCCTCTGCAACCAAGCCCGAAATATTCCACAGAGAAAGACATAAAAGATAAGGCTGTAAGGCTATAATATAGATCTAATTATTTTCTGTTTACTGAAATACTGGAGCACTAGATACTGGGCTGGGTTTTAGAAGGACAACTTTTGGTAAATACTTTGACTTTTAGAATTAGCAAGTAATTTAATAACTATGCTGCCCTAAAATCAATTAAGTCTTCTTTTAGATGAAAATAAATTCACTGTATATTATACAAATAGGATATTTACACAACCAGCTATCTTTTTTGTTGTTGTTGTTGTTGTTGTTTTTGTTTTAGAAATGTTGGAATTTTCTGTGGTTTTTTTTAATCATTTCCAATGTACTCCTCATTTATTAGGAGCACAAATGGACAACTGTCACCATGTCCAGCTATGAATCAAGCCTTTCTCTTTGAAAAAAGACTCTGTTGAACTTTGGCAGCAATTTGTTTATTTCATTTGCTTAACATCACTTACAGAGATCCGGGGAATGTTTGATCATGTAAAACTATCTGGCAGACTGGACATACTTTTAGATTTCTGTTGCAAGAACAAGTGTGTAAATTTAGATTGATTTCAGAGAAGACTGATGATATTTGTTGGTGACATATTGCTTCATACAATAGCAATTAAATGCAATGCAGTGAAACAGCATTTCTTCCCGAGACTTCTTGTTTTATTTACTCTTTTGTAACACGGATATGTCTCAGGTCATAAAACTGGACCACTAAGAAATTTAAAACAAGGAGTTTTCAAATTACAATTTCATCAAAATACAATTTCCCTGAGGGGAAAATCCCAAAGGAATGAATAAAGTTTCTATCTATCTATCTATCTATTAGGGGGGAACATTTAAACTTAGCAGACAATAAGTGAGAAGCAGTTTCATTTCAGTCATGCTGAAGGTCTTTGGAGCATGAACAGCTGATTCCTGCAATTATGCTAAGTCTTTCAAGTCCTGAAGCATTAAAAGAGCCACCTTTAAAAAAAATGACAAAAACACAAGTATTACTGTAATATTTTTTAAGCATGCCTCTTGTAAAAAGCATGAACTTCAGCACCATTCCAATCAACCTTTTTCATTGTCATATTATATGTGTGTGTGTGTGTGTGCGTGTGTGAGTGTGTGTCCGGGGGTGGGGTGGGGGCAAGGTCATAACTACATCGCCCCCCCGCCCCCGAGACGAAGACACGTGAAATGTAAAACTCGCTAAATTTACCCCATTATGTGTGCAAGGTGAAGGAGCATCAGGGTGTGCTGAAGTGTATGTGAAGACACGCCGCCCCCTCCAGATGGAGTTTTGACGCCCCCTCTGGTGCAGCGCCCCTATGCGTTGCATGCGCTGCATACCCACTTTTTGCGCCACTGGGTGGGGGGGAGGTCAGACAGATGAGGAAGCAGGTCATAAAGTTAAATAATCTCACTAACAAGTGTTTGGGACAAATTATTGTTATTCAGCTGAACTAACATGACCATGGCACACAGAAAGTGTGTTTCTATAGTGTAAATCCACTTTATGAAAAAGAAAAACGATTCATTCACTAAAAAAAGAAACAGACGAGAAAAAAAAATGCTTAATTCCAATTAAATTTGTTATTATTTCTGGTAAGCAATGTTTAGCCCTGCTAGAATGGTAATGCAATGCAAAATTAAAAGCTTGGTGGCTATAATAATCCTTGGAAACAGATAACTGATACGTCAAACAAACGGAGTCTGTCTTTCATTTACACTTTAGGAAAATAGGTACCAAAAAAAAAAATGCTCTTGTGGAACACTGACGCATTATTTGCAAGTTAAATAGTATATTTATGACACCACATAGGCATCTATGCCTATGTGGTGTCATAGGCAATGCAGATTTCACGAGAACCATGTAACAGACGCAGCTGTTCATTAAAGCCGGACTTAAACTTATGTTTTCTGCCTTTGACCAAATTAATTTCTTCCGTGTGCTCTGAAAATGTCACCACTGGTTGCACATCATCGCTGGATGCTGGTTTTAAAGATATCTATCTTCTTTTTGGGGTTTGTCTTCCAGAACATCTTTTGCGAAGCCACAGGTAAGTAATGAAAGGATATTGGTGATGGATATGTGTTGTTTAACGTTATTGGTTCAGTGATTCAGCTGGTGTTTCTTACAGATGGAAGTTTGTTCAAAGACATCCTGTTTATCAGCCCTTATACTCCAGCAGAGATGTACACCTCTAATGCAAGTTTCCCATCAAGTAAGTTTGGCTTTACAAAGATGAAATTCTGTCCTTCTTAAAGTAAATATAACAAACACTAGCAAATATACTGTGGTTTTGTGTGTGTTTTTAAGAGGTCATCTTTCAAGAGGAGAATAACACTAAACTGTGTTTTAACATCCAGGCAAACAAAATAGCAGGTACAGTTTTCCTGGTCCATTTTGGAAATAACCATGACAGTTTCCATCTTGGTGACTAAATGTTTATGGCTGAATGTATTTTCAGAATGTTGCAGCAATTTCAACTGCAACACAACAGTAATTCGGCACAACAGCACCCATTACCATCTGAATCTATCTGAAACATCTCTACAAAAGCATGACGTTGTATTGCTGCTGAACACATCTTACAATTTCTCATGTTTTCCATCATTGTTCTACAATTCAGGAGGCAAGTCATTTGTTTTTGAACAGCAGGGCAAGGTTGCCCCCTATTGGTGATAAAGTGTATATTTCTCCTCTCATTATATGACTTCATTTTAAAATGAACCATCTTTATTTCACCTTCAGGTTTTATCCTAAATCTTCACAGGTGCTTAAAACCAGGTACGTTTGTCCATCAGCATAAGGTTTGTTAGCAACAATATTGTTCCTAACAAGGTTTTATGTTTTGCTTTAAGGTGGCAAGAATATCAGACTGAGTGAAGAGGACCTATGTGGAAACAAGAAGATCATTCAAGAAGAACAATGTCATGGTAATTTTTGCATTTATAAGTGAATTTATAGCAAATTTCTAACACATATTATTAACAAGATGTGCATGTGTGTGTGCGCGTGTGTGTGTGTGCCTGCAGGTTTAAAAGAGACTGAATACATTGTTAAAATAAACGAATGCACAAAACGTGTAACTTGTAAGGTACCAGGGAAGAAGGCAGAGAAAACTTTAACCTTTAATGCTTCAGAAACACCTGTAAACATAGCGGAAGCAGCGTAAGTCAATTTCTAATCTCAATAACGCTGGGATGACATGAAGACTACAGGCTCTCTGTGTCACTACGTCAGGAATATTATTGTCGACTACTGCTAAATTATTATTTTCAGGAACATCATGAATGATCTTGCTTCCAAACTAAATCTGATGGGCAATGCAAGCACAGCAGAGATCAAGATGGGAAATGTCACTGGGGTGATTGCTAAGCTGCCAAAACAGAATCAAACAAGCATGAACTTTGGTTTCATGTCAGGTGGGAATGTAAATGTAAGTAGTGCTTGGTGACACGAGAAAATAGAGAAGTAAATCTATCATCTGAGTTCTTCTAAGCATATCTCTGCCTGTAACAGATTCTCGAGGAAAATGATGTGGTGATGGACTTCTCTGAAAGTGTTTACCTTTCTGAAGAAGCCAGTAAAATGGCAGTTGAAAACAACGGCTCATTTGCTGGAGTTTTGCTTTTTCCAGATATCCCTCAGGTAAAACCCAAAGATGATAATGTCTTGCTAAAAGTCAGACACTGTAATTTATTATCAACTACATTTCATTCTCAATAGATTGACCAGAGTCGTTCCCTTTTCAATAACGAAATGGTGGGGGTTGAAATGGGAGCAAACATATTTAATCTCTCACAAACCATCAACATTCAGTTCGCTAATGTGAACACGGTAAATATGTTAACAAGTTTCATACTAACTTTTAGTTAAACAGATTAAGGCTGATATTTTTTTTTTCTTTTTTTACCCTGATACAGACTGGATTTAATGCCACTTGTGTCTCATGGGATGGAAAAAATGATAATGGTAGGTTGATTCAATGGCAACACTTTATTTGAAGGGGTGTGCATAAGACTGATATGACACTGTCAAAAACTTGACATAACATCTGTCATGAACATAAAGACGTCTTTATGAATGTTTATGACAGTAGTCATGAAGTGTCATTCGGTAAATAATGACACTTTTAATGCAAAGTTGCTCTAAAAGTTGCATAAAAAGTCCATTAAAAGTGCCAACTTTGCATTAAATTATCATAATTTACAAAGTCATGCAAAGTTGGCACTTTTAATGGACTTTTAATGCAACAGTGCTATGTTAGTCTTATGCACACCCCTTCAAATAAGGTGTTACCGATTCAATTTATGCAGATTTAAAAAATGTCCTATGAAGTTTCTAACTGCAGGCTCAGGAGTGGTATTGAAACATACCAGTTGATTTAACTCGACTTCATTTTAGTGTCTCAAAATCTTAATCTTTCTTTCGAATACTGTAGACTTTAGTTTTAGTTGATGCAAGTCAAAAAGACAACAGGCCTGTGTCCTCTTAACAATTACAGTCTGAGCTATTTTAAGAAATCTTACTTTTTTACTTAATGCAAAGTTTCATAATGTTTCGTCATTGACTGCTCACTTGCATGTGAATGTAACGGCGGAAGAAATAAGATATCCCATATTGTTCTCACCTATGAAAATCCAATAATGTGCTTTCTTTGTGTTCTTATTGTCCTTCAGGCACTGAAGCAAACTGGACCACAGAGGGCTGTCTGACAATAGAGGTCAATGGCAGAATTTCATGCAATTGCTCTCATCTTACATTTTTTGCTATTCTTATGGTAAGAAGATTGTACGCAATATTTTAAAGTCACATTTGACATTTATATGATTTATTAAATACACTTATTTATTTCGAACCAGTCACCGACGGCTGTTGGCAAAGATGGTGGTAGTAATTCTACTGGAATTATAAGTTCCTCTGACTTGAAAACCCTGACCCAAATCACAAAGGCTGGCTGTGGCATGTCCATGTTCTTCCTGGGTGTGGCTCTCTTCATGCATTTTCTGATCAGGTAAAAATATCAAAAAGTCTGCTTTTTGATTTGGATTATTCCTCTCTGAACAATGTTGTTAACACAAACTAATTTGGTTCACAGGAAAAATAAAGCCAGTGAGGCTGTAAAGATCCTCATGAATCTCTTTGTCGCCTTGTTCTTCCTGAACCTTTGCTTTTTGGTAAATGAGTCAATCGCTAAACTGAAGGTCTCAGCAGCATGTGTGGCGATGGCAGCGGCTCTGCACTACAGCATGCTGGCCACATTCACATGGTTCTTCATGCAGGCCTTGCACCTGTACTTCAATCTACATCAGATCTCCACAGATATTAAATATTACATGTGCAAGGTTTGCAGCACAGGATGGGGTGAGAGATCCGAGGGTAAAACATCAGTTTGAGTGCACAGTACAAAATCAAGAAGAAAAATATTTGTGTTTTCTGTCTGTCCAGTTGTTCCAGCTGTGGTGGTTGTTGGACTTCTCGCTTCAAGCAAATATGATTTAATCAAAGTTTCGGATAACAATGGAACCTCAGTATCTATGTAAGGAAACATTAAATATATACTGGATTTTAAATTTGGTTGTCTTTCTCTAGAATAATTGCATTTCTGTCATGACTTTCAGGTGCTGGATCCCTGATTCTACAGTCCACACAGGAGTGAACATTGGTTACTATAGCATTGTGTTCATCTTCACCTTAACAGTTTTTATAGTAACTGTTGTGCAGATCAAACACTTTTCGTCCAAAAAAGCAAAAACCCGGGATAACATCTCTACCAAGAAAAGAGTTTTCTCTCTTCTGGGTCTTTTCTGCCTCTTGGGCATCACCTGGGGATTCGCTTTTTTTAGCTACGGCCCTCTGCTCCTTCCCTCCTACTACGTCTTCACCATCCTCAACTCCTTTCAAGGTAGGATGAAACATGACCATTAACATTTTGAATTTCACAGTAAATAAAACTGAAAAATGAGCAAAACAACCCATTCTGTGTTTGCAGGATTTTTCCTGTTTGTCTACTACTACTTTTCAAGCAGGGTGATTCTAGACAACACTAAAGAATCTAAAAGCAGCAGTAGGCCCACCGAAAATGTGTACACGTCATCTGCCCATGGATAAGTTACTCAGTCCCACATTCTTGGTTTCTCACACTAATATTGACTTATTGTATATAGGAAACTGAGCTTGTTTAATCAAATGGGGCTTTAAATGACAGTTCTAGAAATAAAACTTCAAAACATTTTCTGCTGGACTTTGGGCGTTGAGTTTGGTTACACTTTTCAAATGGCCAGACTGAAAATCTTTGGGTTGATCTGAAAAGATCTGTGAGCAAAGATTCTCTCAAAATCTGACACATTTAGGGGATTTTGGCAAAGAAGAGTGAACAGATATTTCCAGGTCAAGATGTCCCAATAAATTTTCACCTTAAAGACCCAGCATTTTTCTTTGTAAATAATGTTATGTGTTCTTTCAAGTGAGTTGTAAAACATTTTGTTTATATGGAACCTCTGAAGACACTAAAAAAGAAACATTAAGCATGTCTAATATTTGTTTAAGTCAACAAGAGTAGTTTGGGAGAGTTTTGGGTAACACTTTATTTGAAGGGGTTTGAATAAGACTGTCATGACACTTTCATAAACATGACATAACACATGTCATGCACATGAA
>NW_015112959.1:87161-114829 GCF_001443285.1 Poecilia latipinna | reverse complement strand
ACTTTTACTTGAGTACATTTTTGTCTGTGTATTTGTACTTTTACTTAAGTACATTTTTTGAGTACTTTCTCCACCACTGGATGAGAAATGGCTCAGATGACTCAGAATATTTATAGGCCTAAGAGGAAATTACTAAGTTAAAACTATTCCCAAAAATGTGTCTATTTGAATGTTCAGAAAGGAATCCTGTACAATTTGAATTGCAAAACAACTCCTAGGTATACATGATGTTAATCATAAGCAACTAAGAAGAACTAATTTTTGTTACTGTAAGACAATGCAAGAATTTACCTTTAATTTCACAATTGTTTTTTTTTTTTATTATCAAGTCTTATGTCAATGGCTTGTTGTGCTTGTGTGTTACTTTACAGACATCATTAACCTATGATGATCTGTAAAGGAGCTCTAGTTAAATTAAAGTCTATGCCATCCATCACATTTGTGGACAGTTTATGTGCATTAAATCATATCTCCACATAGTTTATGGTGGTATTTGTTCTTTTTAGAATCAGACAGCTGCCCAAACACTGACAAAAAGAGCCTACATAATATTCAAACCTAGCCGTGATCAATTTTTCATCACATCATACCAGAACCAGCAGCTATTAAATGTTTTAGGACATTTTTACACATTATAGGTTCATAGAAAGTTCATCTTATGTAACCCACCCCTCACTCTGCCATTTATATTTCTGCTTGTATGTTAGAGGCCTGGAGGTATAAAACACATTTCACACTTCTGTCGAGGCTGATCATGGATCCTATATCCATGTAAACACCTGTCAGTAAGCGCATGGTTGCTGTGGACTGGGAAGACAAAATAGTAAGGTGAAATGTGAAAAGAAATGTTCAGAAAATAATACTAATGATACTAATACTAAATACTAATAATCTAAAGCAAAACAAATCCAACATACTACTATTGATCTGTCTACTTCAAAGTTCTTGAGCTATGACAAAACAGGACAAGCAAAACTACAAATGTAGCTTGTTTTCAGCTACATTTGTAGCAGAAATTCAGTGCTGGTTTACCAGGAACACCTGAATTCATATAGTTTCCCAGGCTCACCTGGAATGGAAAACAATGATCACATAGTGTTTTTATCAGATAGTCTGCCACTACCTTTATGAGGAATTCCCGATCATAAAACCGACCGGGCCAGGGACACACCGTGCCCGACACGCCCAAAACCAAGTCATGGCCCAACCATAAAAGGTAAAAAATATGGTTACTGTTTTTAAAGAATAAAAAACATCATAGTCTACTTTATTATAAGTTTACTTATTATTTACTAAGAGGATGAATGAAGGACTATTGAAATGAAACTGAATGAGATTCATCTTAACCAATAAAGGACAGGATAATAATTACACATTTTTTGTTGTGGATTCCTTGGGAGCATTGATTTTTCTAAATAAGCATTTTTGTGCTAACCACTTTTGTAAAGCTTCCAGTAAGTGACAGCAGCTTTTAAAATTATTCTGCCCATATTGATGTGTTTGTATTTTTTGAAGTTGTTTTTTTTTTTTTTTTTTTTTTTTTACAGGCACCAAGAAAAGACACAGACTCAAAAACATACTTTTTGTCAGTGCAGAAGAAATTCCAGTTGATCCTCATTTTCCATCAGGTGAGCTTGGACTCGATGTAAAAAAGTTTTTTGTTTTTTTTTCTTTTACCTAAATTATGGGACACAAATTATCCCAGAATTTTATCCCAGTATTTTATATATTAAAATGCTGAATCTGAAATCAGCCTTTGTTATCCTTGTACCATTCAATCATTTTTTTTTTTAGCTATAGGGGGATAAATTAGTTGTTTTATAGTGTTTTATAGAATTTAGATTTGACAAAAAATGTTTGAGAGTAGAGTAATGTTGATGATTGTAGTCTGAATTGTAAGTTTATTTAAATGTATAGATTGAAGTTAACAAGATCGTTGCAAATAAACACAACTCAAGAGGGGAGGGACTGTGTAAAACATTTGTAGCCTCTTCAACTAAAGTCATAATATTGTTGTGATGTGCTTGAGTATAATCCATAAAAATCCAGGTCTTAAAAATCAAGAAATTAAGATAAAATATTGAGGTGTATTCGGAAGAGCTTTTCTGAAGTCAAGCAAAAAGTTACACTCACCCTGATGTTCAGGGTGAGTGTAATAAAGAGGAGCAATGATACAGAAATGTAGCCAATCAAAGTTCTTGAACTTTAACAAAATAGGACAAGCAAGATAGAAGTACTTTTTTTTTCCAGTACTGTAATATAGTTTAGCTTAAAAAACAGTTTAGAAAATTAGCTATACATCACAGGTACACATAGCTCAAGCATGAATTGAACAGAGACAGTAGGCTTATGTGACGATTCACTGCATGCAAATAGATTTACATATGTTCTGTAAATACTCAAGAGATCAAATAAGTTAATACCAAAATAAAAGACACTTCTTTCCTCACTGTCTGAAGTTAAATCTTGATTTAGATCAGTTGGAATTACCAAAATTATTTCAATTTGATAAATGCCTATGTGATAGTGGACATTGTGTTTAATTTGGTCCGTCGCGCAGAAGCGGACTGGCTGTACACGTGGTGCCATTGGCTGTCCTTCAGACATGTTTGTCCCTTGGACGTTATTTATTTGTAAATTAATTTTATCAATTATTATTTCAGTATTGTGTAATATTTTATCAGGAAAAGTGCTTTCTGTTCACAACTAAAATTTTAAGCTAAGCTGCATTGTTAGCTAATTAGTACTAATTGGGAGCCATTTGTTTGCTGGGGTCTGGTTGTTTCTGTATTTTATCTGTGGCTGATGTGTGCTTGGTTTTGTATTTGTTACAGTTTTACAAACTATTTGCATTTGGGTCTTGCTGAGCAGAAATACTTTATTTATAACTCTACATGGGTTATAGAGTTACCTCTTTGTGTTTTGATATCGACTTATTGGAAAGAGTTGCAAAGTAAAACCAAGAAAAACTATAAAGGATTGGATTATTTCCCGATGCTGGCTAGCTGTCTAGCTTTATAAGAACAACACATTGCGAGGGCAGCATAGTTCAACTTCCTCTTACTGTAGTTCAGTCATTTTTGGAGCATTTTAAGGATTTCAACAGCAGTCCTCTTGTAACACAAAACACAAACAGGCAACTGTTGCCATGTACAGTTATAAATAAAGTCTTTCTGCTCAGCAAGATCCAAATGCAAATAGATGTTAAAGCACTGCGGCAACTATATTTTTTTACGTCATTTTATTCACACCACTTTTTAAGGAAGCAGTTAATGCTTGAGCATATGAACCTTTAGCAGTAAAATGGATTAATTGTATGTTTTGGTTGTAAATGCCAATTCAGGCAATTTAAACAACATAAATTATTTATGGTTGTTAATTAAATTAAACGTTTACTTTTGATATCAACTACCAGATTGCACGGCTTTGTACGTGACGGACATGAAACACCCAACAGTCAAAGTGGAAGGAAATGGAAACTATGGATCATAACTAATTTGCATGTCAGGTTTAAAACATATTCACCTCAGTGTTTGTATTGTCCCTTAATTTTACTAAACTATGTAAACTTGCAGGTGCTGTGGGTGTTTTGAAAATGTGAGAAAAAAAAAAAAAAAAAAAAAAACTTTTCTAGCTATACCATTATTTCATGTCCTTGTTTTTATTAACCCCAAAAAATACACTCGTCTGCCACATTATTGGGTACATCTGATCAATTGTTTGCATTAACAAATAGCAGATTATTTAATGAAATGGCATAACTTCAGTGTATTTAGTCATCTGCAGTATATATAACAAGTTATTCTCATGGTGAAGCAGTATCTACAGACAGAGAAGCCTGTTGCAATCAAATTACTCTAAAAACAGCAGAAACAGAAGATTTACTGTGGAAAAATTATAAAAGTCAGCGACTGTTATGATAATAGTACGGCTGTTTCCTTTTGAAAATGTTTAAGAACATAAAAATTAAAATAAAAATATGTAACGACTGTAAAAATAAGAATTGTGTAAAAGTACTACAGTTTATTCAGTCTGTAGCAAAACAAGCCCTTGTTAAAATGTTTCCACTCCGTCACCATTCATTTGCATGTTAAATAAGACAAAATGGTAATGATGCCACAGAAGATGTGTTGTGGTAGCGACGGACAATTCAGACTCCATCTGAGTCATTCAACAGAAACAACCGCAGCCTGAGGTGCATTTAAAAATTACTTATATTATCTATTTGTGGTCTATCTTCATGCTCCTGCTCAATCCTTTAAAATGTCACCATCGGCCGTAAATCATCGCTGGATGCTTCTTTTGAAGATTTTTGTTCTCTTCTCTGTAATTGTGCTTCAGAACCACTTTTGTAAAGCTTCCAGTAAGTGACAGCAGCTTTTAAAATTATTCTGCCCATATTGATGTGTTTGTATTTTTTGAAGTTGTTTTTTTTTTTTTTTTTTTTTTGTTTTTTACAGGCACCAAGAAAAGACACAGACTCAAAAACATACTTTTTGTCAGTGCAGAAAAACTTCCAGTTGATCCTCATTTTCCATCAGGTGAGCTTGGACTCGATGTAAAAAAGGACTCCTGACATAAGAATTTCCCAGGAAAAAAAAATAGTATATCTTATTTTGTTAATTTGTTATTTTAGTTTTGTTGTTTTTTGTTTGTTCTTTTTTTCTGTTTTTCAGATGTTGTCTTTAAAGAAGAAAATGGAACTCATCTTTGTTTTAACATTCAGGCAAACCAGTCTAATGCGGGTACAGTTTTCTAATGTCTGACCTATCGTCAGCTTCCTGTAAGTCAGTTTTCTATTTTCACCAGTAAATGATGAGGATTTTTTTGTTTTTTGTTTTGTTTTATTTTCTTCAGATTGTTGTGGTATTGAAGATTTCAACTGTGGCACCAAAATAGTTCGGCTCAGTGACAGCACTTACAGCCTGACTGTCAGTAGAGAGATTCTACTCAAGCATGACATTGTGGTGTTACTGAACCCAATGAGCAATTTTTCATGCATGTTCTCACAGCTCCACAACTCAACAGGTACAAACTATCTACATCTCCAAGCGATTAAAACCTTAAATGCTTGTATTCCCTCAAACACTGTTCAAGCAGTGTAAATATCTTGTCATTAATACCTCATCTTCTAATCTATTTTGTTTGAATGATTTGCCACTTAGAGTTCATTCTTGATCTTGATAACTGCTTGAAGCCAGGTAACTACATCCTGTTGCTACGTCTCTAAACTTTGTAGTAGAATAGCTCTTAACAACTTATTTTATTCTGTTGTCAGGTGGCAGGAATGTTAGAATCACTCTGGATCATCTATACCAAAATCAATATAATGATGTGCAGACTTGTGAAGGTATTCTAAGTTTTAAGTTAAAATAATATTTTAGTAAACATTTTGTTCACAAAATGTGGTCACTTGTGTTTGTGCTTCAATTCACAGGTAGTGTTAAGTACAAGTTCAAGTTTGGATCTAAAATAACATCCATTGTGAAAATCATATCTTGTGAATCGCCGGTCTCAGCTGGGGTTCAGCAGCCGCTGAATCTAATTTTTCCATACACAAACTATGTCGCGACTTTTCAGGGAGCAGTGTAAATATTTGTTTTTTGATGTGAATAATTCTAGGATGACATGCACTCTAATAGAGCTGCATTAGTGCAAGATAGCTGATTAATGTGAGAGGTCACTAATCAATTTTGTTTTTTATTACAGAAATATCATGAATGATTTCAGTTTCTACCAGGATCAGATGGAAGCTTTCACAACAGCATTCATCAAATTAGGCAATGTCACTGGGGCAATCGCTAAACTGCAACCACAAGGTCAAAACCAAACTGCATTGAACTTTGGCTTCACAGCAAGTGGGGATGTCAAAGTATGAAGCTCCTGTTGAATCAAGAACAGAAAGAGAAAAACAAGAGTTTAGAAGAGTTCTGGTTAATTCTAATCTCTCTTTGTCTAATACTTTGAAGGAAACGAACAATGTGAACGTGAAGCTTGATCTGCAGATTCAAATTTCTAAAGAAGCCAATGAATTGGCAGCAAAAAGAAATAGCAAATACATTGGCGTTCTGCTTTTTCCAGGAATGCCTGAAGTAAGAACAAACATGATTTGATGTTTTTTTGTTTTTTTTTGTGAATATCAATATATTGATTAGTTATTAATTATATTTCTCTTGCAGGAGTTTTTGAACAATAAAATGTTTGGGATTGAAATGGGAGCAAGCATCTCCGATCTCTCACAAGCCATAAACATTCACTACAGCAACGTGAACACGGTAAAGATATGTTAAGAAATTTCCTCATATTCTTTATGTAGACAGAAAATGTATTCCAATTGTGAATTTTCTTATTTGTTCTAGACACATTACGGTGCTTCCTGTGTGTCCTGGGATGGCAAAGGTAAGAAACACTGATTAAACAGTAAAAAAAAAAAAACTCTCATATATCCATGGTCTAGAAAAACATTGTAAAGTTGCTGTCTCTTTACAATGCAATGTATGCTGCAGAACTGACAAATGCATTTAAATTGGTCTAAAAGAGAGGAAAATAAAGTGAAGCATGTGTGTCACTTTTGATCTAATGAATGTTGTAAACTTGTATTGGGATAAGGTGTGAAGAAAGAGCACGTTTCTTGAAACTAGCTAGCTAACCAAGCTAGCTAACATTACTATCTATATTCTATTATGCTGTGTGCATCACGCATGTGAGTGTATATATATATGTTATGTCCATCCATCCGTCCGTCCGGGGGAAGTCTGAAGGCTCAGACTTCCCCCTTCCCAATCACTTGTTCCACCTCCTCCACGGGAATCCCAAGGTGTTTCCAGGCCACCTGGGAAACATAGTCCCTCCAGCGTGTCCTGGGTTTTCCTCTGAGTCTCCTCCCAGTGGGTCGTGCCTGGAACACCTCACCAGGGAGGCGTCCAGGAGGCATCCTAACTAGATGCCCGAGCCACCTCAACTGGCTCCTCTCGACACGAAGGAGCAGCGGCTCCACTCTGAGTCCCTCCTGGATGACTGAGCTTCTCTCTTTAAAGGAGAGCCCAGACCCTCTATGGGGAAAACTAATTTTGGCCGCTTGTATCTGTGATCTTGTTCTTTCAGACATGACCCAACGCTCATGACCATAGACAAGGGTAGGGACTTAGATCAACCGGTAAATCAAGAGCTTTGCTTTTTGGCTCAGCTCTCTCTTCACAACGACAGATCGGTACATCGCCTGCTTCAATGCAGACGCTGCACCAATCTGCCTGTCGATCTCCTGCTCCATTTTTCCCTCATTGGTGAACAAGATCCTGAGATACTTGAACTCCTCCACTTGGGGCAGGACATCCTCCCCGACCCAAAGAAGGCACTCCATACTTTTCTGGCTCATTTATTTATGCATTTATTTCTATAGCTATGAATTTTTATTTTATTTATTGAGATGATAAAAAGAACCTTGAACACATTGATCAACAGGTTTTGTATGTCATTCAACACATTCTCTCTTGGTTTTCTCATCCAGGGTGTCAGACACACACAGACACAGACACACACACACACACAAATAATACACATGCACAGTAAAGTATAGCTGGTAATGTTAGCTAGTTGGTTAGATAACTAGTGTTGGCTAAGTTTGAAGAAGGCTAATAGGTTGATTTGTGGCAATAAGACTGTCAGAACTCATGATTGACACACACACACACACACCCACACACACACACACCCACACACACACACACACACACGCACGCACATTTGTGAGGTAAAAAACATAAAACTAATACTTATATGTAAGAATTCTTGCTGTGTAAAATATTACTATTCAGGGGTGACACTTATGTCTCAGTGTGTTTGGTTCACTATAAAATGTTTTCCTGACAGTCACAGTTGGTAAGAAACAAAGATTCCCATTAAATTCCATAGAAAATGAATGCGGGTCATTTTGGACCCACTCACGGAAGAATGGGGTAGTAGCATAAAACATGCTATTTCTTAAAATGTATAAAAGGTAAATAAAAAATTTGCATGATATCAGTAACATATTTTTTGAGGAATACCTGGAATATGAAGCAATGGAATTGCTGGATTACAAAGATATTGCAAAAAGATGACCTCAAAGGCCACTTATGCATCAGAGGGTTAAGGCAGTTTGGCTCATTCTTCTTTTTCTTCCCCTAACAATAGAAAATGTAATACAGAACTAGAACTAGAAAAAAGACTTTCTGCTTTCGCGTTACTGTTGATTGCTGCAAACCCCTAGGAAAGAAAAAGGTCTGATTTTACAAATTCAACTGATCCAAGTTGCCTAGTCATGACAAGTGACTAGGCAACTTGTCATGAACCGCAGGGAGACTGGGGGAATTTGTTTTCCTGCAACAAATGTGTGACTTGATTTCCTTAGCCTAAATCTATTAAAATGCTTCACACATTTTTATTTAAATATGTTATTGTGACAAAATAGGATAATTTCTCATGAACCAGATTTCTGGTGCCCATTAGCTCTGTGCTATGCTAATGAGCATAGCATCTGCACTTGTATCACTTATTCTTTACGAGAACTGTGGTGCTCTTGAAGTGAAGCTTCCAGACATGTAAATTCTGCAATAAATTCAAACTTTTCCCAGGTTTCACTTAACGTTACTCCATTGAGTGACTGTTATGAAAATACTGTAACTCTGGACAAGATCCTCCGTCAATGCATAAAAACAGATGTGCAACAACAACAGAAACGTTATCAAAACAGATACTTAACACTTAAAAAGAAGAGAGAGGCCTATAATTTTCATCATAGATATACTTCAACTACGAGAGACAAAAGGAGAAAAGAAAATCCAGAAAATCACATTGCCTGATTTTTAAAGAATTTATTTGCAAAATATGGTGGAAAATAAGTATTTGGTGAGCTACAAACAAGTAAGATTTCTGGCTCTCACGCACCTGTAACTTCTTCTGGAAGAGGCTCCTCTGTCCTCCACTCATTACCTGTATTAATGGGACCTGTTTGAACTCGCTATCAGTATAAAAGACACCTGTTCACAAACTCAAACAGTCACACTCTAAACTCCACCGTGGCCAAAACTAGAGAACTGTCAAAGGACATCTGAAACAAAATAATATACCTCCACCATGCTGGGAAGACTGAATCTGCAATAGGTAAACAGCTTGGTGTGAAGAAGTCAGCTGTGGGATCAATTATTAGAAAATGGAACACATACAAGACCACTGACGATCTCCCTCGATCTGGGGCTCCATGCAAGATCTCACCCTGTGGGGTCAAAATGATCACAAGAACGGTGAGCAAAAATCCCAGAACCACACAGGGGAACCTAGTGAATGACCTGCAGAGAGCTGGGACCAAAGTAACAAAGGCATCAGTAACACACTACGCCGCCAGGGACTCAAATCCTGCAGTGCCAGACGTGTCCCCCTGCTAGGCCAGTACATGTCAAGGCCCGTCTCAAGTTTGCTAGAGAGCATTTGGATGATCCAGAAGATGAGTGGGAGAATATCATATGGTCAGATGAAACCAAAATAGAACTTTTTGGTCAAAACTCTACTTGTCGTGTTTGGAGGAGAAAGAATGCTGAGTTGCATCCAAAGAACACCATACCTACTGTGAAGCATGTGGGTAGAAACATCATGCTTGGGGCTGTTTTTCTGCTAAGGAACCAGGACAACTGATCCGTGTAAAGGAAAGAATGAATGGGACCATGTATCGTCAAATTTTGAGTGAAAACCTCTTTCCATCAGCAAGGGCATTGAAGATGAAACGTGGCTGGGTCTTTCAGCATGACAATGATCCCAAACATACCGCCCGGGTAACGAAGGAGTGGCTTTGTAAAAAGCATTTCAAGGTCCTGGAGTGGCCTAGCCAGTCTCCAGATCTCTCAACCTCATAGAAAATCTTTGGAGGAAGTTGAAAGTCTGTGTTGCCCAGCGACAGCCCCAGAACATCACAGCTCTAGAGAAGATCTGCATGGAGGAATGGGCCAAAATACCAGCAACAGTGTGTGAAAACCTTGTGAAGACTTACAGAAAACGTTTGATCTCTGTCATTGCCAACAAAGGGTATATAGGAAAGTATTGAGATTAATTTTTGTTATTGACCAAATACTTATTTTCCACCATATTTTGCCAATAAATTCTTTAAAAATCAGACAATGTGATTTTCTGGATTTTTTTTCTCCTTTTGTCTCTCATAGTTGAGGTATATCTATGATGAAAATTACAGGCCTCTCTCATCTTTTTAAGTGGGAGAACTTGCACAATTGGTGGCTGACTAAATACTTTTTTGCCCCAATGTATATAAATTATGTATCTTTCCCAACACTTTCAACATCTTATACAAGCAACCGCACAGCTTTCATTAGTTCTCTTCTTCAGATAAACATCTCTTAATACAGTGGTGCATCACTATATCTGTCATACGAAATTCAACAATTTTTTTCAAAGATAATATAAAGGACAACTTTTAAACACTCAATGGCCACTTGTGTTTACCTACTTACAGAAAGAAGACATTATTTTTATTAAAATATTTGTCACTACTTTGATTCTGTGTCTAATGTTATTGTCCTGTGTCACATCTGTCTACTAGGCAATCAAACTTGGACAGCAGATGGATGCCAAACAAATCAGACAAATGGCTACGTCAACTGCCGATGCTCGCATAATACATTCATTGCTGTCGTCATGGTAAAGTGATTTTTCTGATTTCAAATGATTTATTCTTCTACTTGACCAAGAGAGCTAAATCCATTATTTTGTTTCATACCAAAGACTCTGAAACCAGAGATGACCTTTACGAAAAACTCAAGTTGTGTGGACCCAAAGGATGCAGTGTGAGTATCTTATTTAATAATAGCAATAAAAAAATATCATTACACAACATATGTTAATAAAAGCTACCATTGGAGTTATATAAGTCAAGAAATTTTAATGTTTAAAGTAATTATGTTTCTATTGCAGGCAAATTATGTTTGATTTGAATGGTTATATATACAATATGACCGAAAAAAATGTCAGCACAGCAGCCATTAAAATAGGCAATATCACTGGAGTGATTGCTAAACTATCACCGAATCCTGCTGTCATGAACTTTGGCTTCACATCAAGTAAAGATGTAAATGTATGTAGCTTCAGTTAAAAAAATAAACAAACTTGTAAAAAAATTATTCTTCCTGAGTTTGATCATTTCTATTTGAGATAGATTCTTGGACAAAACTACAATGCGAAGAAAATATTTGCCACCGAAATTCACCTCCCCACAGAAGCCATAGATATGGCGCTTGCACAAAATGAAAATTATATAAGAATTCTAATATTTCCAGGAGTGTTTAAGGTAAGATCAAATTGTATATTTATTTTGAGTGTTGTTGTTTTTTTGATACTGTAAAAATCACATATTTTACTCTCAACAGAATGACAACGATTCATCTGTTTTGCATGGTGAAGTGCTAGGAATTGAAATGGGATCAAAAATATCCAATCTATCAAAACCCATTGACATTCAGTACAACAATGCCACACTGGTGAAGGTATCTCTCAAAGTGTTGCTTCGTTAGGCAGACTACATGTTCAGATGTTTTATATTTTGCTTTGGTTTATCCTGCAGTCTGGATTAACTCCCAAATGTGTATCATGGGATAACAATAAACGTAATGGTAAGTTGGATAACAATAATACTTTCATAAATGGTCCATTTGTAAAGACTTGCTGTAAGGACACAATATTAGTTTTAAAGAGATTTTTTCCTTAGAAAATAGCTTTTGCATAAATCTGAGTCAGTCTCATAATTTCTCAAACTTTTATGAGGAGAAATTCTTTAGCTTCTTGAACCATCTTTGAAGTAGCAAGTAGATTTTGTGTATTTTTCAGACATGATGTATTTATCATGACAAAGAAAGTACACAAAAACTTTGCAAAAGAAGTTAGTGGCAATGTTCACTTTGGCAGCAGATTTCACTTTAAATTTAGTCACTGTATTTTGACTAATGCTACATTTAGTTTTAGTCTAGATCAAGTAATTTGTATTTCTTTAGTTTAGACCATCTAAATTATAGCACATTTTGCTAAACAATTAGATTTGTGAATATTATTTGAAACATGAAGGAATGCGTTTTTGGTGTCATCTTTTATCTTTTCTAAAAATAAATATATTTATTTACAAGTGAAACATTTATCCTAGTATCGGATGGAATTAAAGTTATATTTGGAAATATACAGAAACACCCATTTGTGTTTGTAATTTGTTATTTAGCATTATTTAAGTACAAGCAATTGTTTCTCAATAGCCGAGGGCCCTCCCTCTGTATGCTAATATAATCACAGAGCCAGGAAAGATTTTTAATTCAGTGTAAATTAGGATTACAGATTGGCTTTTAAATTGGTTGCAATACAATCTACTAGCGAATCAAATTATCAACATGGCTTCCACAAGGCTCGAGGCCAAAGCAAAGACGAGCAGATGAATGAATCTTTCATTATTAACATTTCTCCAAGACCATTGTACATTTGAGTATGGCCAAACTAATAGCACAGATGTATTTATTTATATTTTGTCAACTTGCACATTTAAACAAACTTTGGGTTTTAACACCATCCTGTGTACTTTTAAGGTGGCTACAATTAATTTTATGAGAAAGTTTTCTAGCAACATTTTTGTCTCATTTCGCTTTCC
The DNA here is from genome assembly GCF_001443285.1 of Poecilia latipinna. Taxonomy (NCBI): domain Eukaryota; kingdom Metazoa; phylum Chordata; class Actinopteri; order Cyprinodontiformes; family Poeciliidae; genus Poecilia; species Poecilia latipinna. The sequence goes on along the minus strand of NW_015112959.1, from coordinate 102,162 downwards.
AACAGCAAAACGTGTCACCTTTGTTCACTAACTGCATGTAATACATTTATATGAGTATGAACGTATTATTTGTGATTAATTTCAGTTTTATCTTTTGGCTTTGTGCTTCTGGTGTCAACCAGGAAATGAACCAAACTGGACCACAGATGGGTGCACAACAATTAAGAACTCGGATAACGTTAAATGCCAGTGCTCTCATCTTACATTCTTTGGGATTTTGCTTGTAAGATAAACATTCATTTTACACTACACTGCAATACTGATACAGACATTTTACATTGTAAGATAAAACATACTTTTTTTGTTTAAAACCAGTCAAGCGTGCCACTAATCGAAGACGGTAAGCCAGAAAAACTCCTAACTTTCGAAGCCCCGAAGACTCCTCTGGACTCAGATCAAGCAGCGTAAATATATATTATTTTTTGGCATGAATGTAAAAATAACACAAACACCTACAGAAGCTGATCACATTGTCTGACAATGTTATTTGAAAAATATTTTTCCATTACAGAAAATTAATGAAGAATCTTAGTTTCATACTGGACCTTATGGGCAACTCCAGCTCAGCTGCCATCAAAATGGGCAACATTACTGGGGTTATGTCTAGACTGCCAAAACAAAATCAGACAGTCATGGACTTTGGCTTTCAATCAAGTGGGGATGTAATGGTACACAGCTTTCATGACAGAACAATAAGAAACAGATAAAAAAAGGTATAGAAGTTGAGTTTCTCTAATATTCTCTGTTTGTGATAGATTCTCAAGGAAAACAATAATGGGGTGACAAACATCAAGCAAACGATTCACTTTCCTAAGAAAGCCAGTAAATCGGCTGTTGAACAAAATGGCTCATTTGCAGGAGTTTTTCTTTTCCCAGAAATTGAGAAGGTAAAACCAAAATGTTACCTTATTTTGTAAAACAAAATAATTATTTAAAGCAATTATTTATTTATTTTTTGTTTTGTTTTTAACAGCTCAACAAAACCAGTTCCTTTTTCAACAATGAAATGATGGGGGTTGAAATGGGAGTGAGCATATCCAACCTCTCAGAAACCATTGATATTCACTTCACTGATGTGAATACGGTAAGAGAGATATTAACTACTTCCTTAACAGCCATCATTTCACATCTGTATTCATTTATTTTCTATGCTATTGCAGACTGAATTTAATGCCACTTGTGTATCATGGGATGGCACAAGTAAAGAAGAAGGTATTTTTTTTTTTTCTGGTTATACTGTACAGTTTTTTAAAAGACCCAGTAAAGTTATAAATGCAGGCTTAAGAATGTCATTGCAAGATGTCAGCTGATTGGAGCTGTCAGGGAAGTTAAGACATGTATTTCTCATTAAAACCTTGCATTCTCTTTGAAAAAACTGCAGTATTTTCTTACATATTTTAAATAAATAAAACAGGGCCTTGCCTGTAAGGAACTGTAAGAAAACCCAAGTTTGCTCTTTTATATCAGTTCCTATAATTTTATCATCCAAACCCATGCTTCCCAAATCTTTCATTGAATTCAAAGCTTTATTTTTTTTTCTTTCCTGTCTAGTCTCATGCTTTTCTTTGTGTTATGACTGTCCACCAGGTGGCAAAAACAAGTGGATCACGGATGGCTGCCTAACAAACGAGGCCAATGGCAGCATCACATGCCAGTGCTCTCATCTTACATTTTTTGCTATTCTCATGGTTATAAACTTTTATACAATTATTTTTTAAAGTAAATTTCATTCAAAAGTTTTTCAGGTTTATTAAATACATGTTCCTGTTTGAAATCAGTCCACAGATGTACAGATCAGTTCCTCTGACTTGAAAACCCTGACCCAAATCACAAAGGCTGGCTGTGGCATATCCTTGTTCTTCTTGGGTGTGGCCCTCTTCATGCATTTTCTGATCAGGTAAAAATATCAAAAAGTCTGCTTTTTGATTTGAATTATTCCTCTCTGAACAATGTTGATAACACAAACCAATTTGCTTCACAGGAAAACTAAAGCCAGTGAATCTGTAAAGATCCTCATGAATCTCTTTGTCGCCTTGTTCTTCCTGAACCTTTGCTTCTTGGTAAATGAGTCAATCGCTAAACTGAAGGTCTCAGCAGCATGTGTGGCGATGGCAGCGGCTCTGCACTACAGCATGCTGGCCACATTCACATGGTTCTTCATGCAGGCCTTGCACCTGTACTTCAATCTACACCAGATCTCCACAGGCATCAAATATTATATGGGCAAGATTTGCATCACGGGATGGGGTAAGAAATATATGCTAAAAACTTTCATTGATTTGTCTGCAGATTCTAATAACTAAAAGAAAAATATTGTTTAGTTGTTCCAGCTGTTGTGGTTGTTGGACTTCTTGCTTCAAGCAAATATGACTACATCGACATTTCTGATAATAATGGAACCTCTGTAACTATGTAAGGAAATATTAGATATATATCAGATTTTAAATTTGATTGTCATGCTCCAAAATAATTGCATTTCTTTCATGATTTCCAGGTGCTGGATCCCTGATTATGCGACCCACTTAGTTGTAAACATTAGTTACTATGGCATTGTGTTCATATTCACTTTAACCATATTTGTCGTAACCGTAGTGCAGATCAAACACTTTACACCCAAAGAAGCAAAAACCCAAGAATCCACCAAGAAAAGAGTTTTCTCTCTTCTGGGACTTTTCTGCCTCTTGGGCATCACCTGGGGATTTGCTTTTTTTAGCTACGGCCCTCTGCTCCTTCCCTCCTACTACATCTTCACCGTCCTTAATTCTTTTCAAGGTAGGCCTAAAACTGATAAGTTTGAATTTCAGACCAAGTTCCTGAAAGGTAACGGGAAGAAATAACGAATGCATTCTGTGTTTGTAGGATTCTTCCTGTTCGTTTACTACTACTTCTCCAGCAGGATCCTTCCAGAGGTCAGCAAGCAAACCAAGAGCAGCAACCAAACCTCAGAGACTGTGTCCAAGTCTCCTTATGGTTAAGGTACTTATTCCTTCCTCCTTTGGACATTGAATGAATTAAATCATATTCCCAACTGAAATTCAATATCTTTTCTTGTGGAGCTTTTTTCACCTTTTTGTCTGATGAGGCTGTATGGACACTAGAGGACAGCATTTCATTTCACATGGCAGTTGCTGTAATGGTCTAAAGAGTTTTCTCTCTGTGTCGGACTCTTTCCAAAATGTAAAAAACAGTCTTGAGTTTTAAATTGACCTGAAATCAGGAACTTCTTCCCTCAGATAATGTCCAGGAAATCATCAGTCTGACTCCATAATTTACTAAAAGCCATGTCTTACCTTACCATATCATACTACCATTTGTATTTAAAAAGCAACACAGTAACAGGTACTACTTTCTAACTTTCTAAATGAAACTCCACAGCTTCAGTGGAATGCAAATTTTGACTGATTGGTATGATAAATGTGGCTCTTTTACAACTGGCCAAGAGAACAACGTGGCTAAGAGAATGTGACTCACTTAAAGCTATTCTCCAAAATGTAACTACTTGGACTGATTCAGATGAATACATATAAATGTAAGCAACATTTAAAATATGATTCTTTTCTGTTGGGTTACAAAAAAAGGTAATGTGTACAGTGACTTGTTGAACTCCCCTACATTTTTCGCCTTACTGCTACAAACTTTTAAAAAGTAACTTGTGAGGAATCAAGTATATCCATTAATTTATCTACATACACTGTACATATGTTTATTACTATTATATTATGAGCCAGACAAAGCCAGAATTGCACAAAATTATCAAACTTTTTACCAGATCTTTTACCAATATGAATGACATGCATTTGCATGCAGCTTCCTTTAATTTGACACAAACAGTTCAATTCAGATGTCACTTAACCCCATGGAGGAGGTTTGGATCATTATTAGGGCTCTCTGACCTTTATGGTCAGCATAAGTGTAGTTTTAAATTTGATCATGTCTCTAGGTATTTTAGTTACATAGCTGACAAAACAACCAGAAATGACCAAAACAGCACAAGGCGATATAATGTTCAAGCTGTGCTAAATATGCAATCACACATAATTGTAGCACCAGCTGTCAAATTTTTTTGCCAGGAGGCACCATTGGCACATTTTTCGCTCTACAGGTTCATTCAAAGTTTGTGTTAGGTAATCCACCTCTCCTTCTGGCAGCTCGTTCTGCGCGTAGACTCAGTAGCCCTGAGGGAGAAAACCCATTTCACACTTCTGTCAAAACCGATTGGTGTTACCTTATGTATGTAAACACCTGCCAATAAGTTTGCATGGTTGCTGAGAGGCTTCTGCCAAAAGATTAAAAAGAACTGTGAAATTGGAAGAGACAATTTTAGCAAAATGCATCAGTCTTGAATCAGAAGAAAATAATTGTTAAGGTAGCACTACTGATTTCATTAAAAATACACCAATAATATGGTAGCAAAACATGGAGGCAGGAGATTTTGGTAACAATTGAGAGTGTAAGGTAACCTGCTTTTGCTGTTAATACTTGCGTTTTCTTCAGCTGTTTTTAGCACCCCTACAGGCAAACTAAGGTACTGCTGTTTCCTGATTAGGGTCAGTGATTTGATGTCTCATAATAAACTGAAAGGTCCTGACATAGCATGGGTTGAACTTGATCCACCAATATTATCTTTGTGATCCACTTGAGGTGATACTTACACACCATTACCATTTTAAGATAAAACACATAAACAGTCTTTTCCTGCAAAACAGGTAAAGGCCATTTTGCAATGTAACAGCAAAACAGTCTTTACTTACTTCCTAGCCTTACTACAGGCTTTTCACACTTTTCACACTTCAGGAAACAACTAAGAGCTTCCAGTATAAAATTTCACATTACAGGTTTCTCCACATAAAGATAGGTTTACAGTTGAGGCAATGAACCATTTGTGAGGGGGTGCATGCCAAATGCACCGTTCCCAGCCCCGTGTGTTGGCCTCACGCGCTGTCGCCGCTCCTGCTAGTGCACCTATGAATTTTTGTAATTCCACACAAATTGGATGTTCTGGAAGCTGCTCTTGCTGCGCAGGTTCCCCTGCACTGGCATTTATCTACACCCTCTAAGCAGGCTCATTTTAGGAGAATATGGCTCTAACGTATGCATCAGTTATAAACGCCATACAACTCTCTTGGCTCGATACGACTCAATACCTAATAATGGTGCATGTGGTGGAGCGTCACTAGCTATTGCCATTAATAGAAGCTGTCCAATCCAGCGATCGATCAGGATAATGCTCTGAGTTGTCAGCCACGTCCTTTGGGTTGTGTAACTCCAGAAAGCACACAGAGCTCAGGATCTCAGTGGAGTGGATCAACTTGCAGAATATGAAATGACAAAGTGATATATGATAAGAGAGTTTGTTTTTGGAGGTTTATTGCACAATTAACATCTGTAAGAGGCTCAATGTTGGAGACATTTGTTTTCCGCCCATCTTTAGTGTCTATGTTTTGTTGCCTGTATGTATTTCTTTATTTAAATGTATTTATAGGTTTGAATTTAAATTTTTATTACACACTACTTGTACGGACCAGTTTGTGAATGCAATGTTTGACAGAAGCCAGTGTAAATTAATGGGCTGCATCTTGTTTGTATCTGTGCTTTCATTTTCACCCTGTCTAAGCAAATAAATGGATAAAAAAATGTCCTGTCCTCAACTACTTTCTGAAGATAGATGTTATCATTCATATGTAGACAAAAAGACGAAAGTCAAATGTGAAGGGGAAAAAAATTGTCAGACCATCAACTGTCAATATGATTTAAGTTTAGTAGCATGCATCTGATCAGGGGACATAGGTTTTGTGTATTCAGTGGGGTACCAATGCTTCAGACAGCAAATGGTGGCATCATTGTTGAAAGGTATGTAACTTGTAGGTGCCAATAGAGTTACAGTCAAGAAGAGACAAAAACACAGGACATTTCTCCAAAGAGGGAGGAATCGTGTCAAAATGAAGTGGTAGTCCAGTTAGATCAGAAAGTTTAAGATTATGAATTTGCTTTCAGGAAGGAGATGTAAATTAAGAGGCCACATTTTTATTGGGCTTTTTGTTCCCTCCCGTGTCATGTACTTTTCAAAAAAAAAAAAAAAAAAATTGCAAAAACTTTCCACAAACATCCAACTGTAGCTGTTGTTGGGAGTCAGAATTATAGAAACCAAAAATGCTGTAGCAACCTCACATGTTGGCATAAAAATGATTGGAATTATATGGAATTGATTGGATTGGAATTATAATTATGAGTAATTGTAATTAATTATGAATTTAATTATTACTAAAATTTAAATTATTTAGTTTAACCAGGGCACCAATTCCAGTATCTCTTAGGCAGGGAAGGGTTACACTGATTTTAAGGTCCAGTTAGAGCCATTAACCCCATATGATGAAACAAACAACAAATAAACACAACAGTGGTGAACCTATCTAGTGTGATGCTTTGTGTCTGCTTTGCTGCTTTGAGACATGGATAACTTGCCCAAGCCACCAGTTCATAACCCTAAGTACAAGTGAACAAGTGAACATGGTTCTATGGCAGAATAATAATCTAAAGCCTACCAACAAGTCCAGCTTTGAATGGCTCAGAAAAAAGGAAAACAAAATGAAAGCTTTGTATTTCAGTCAATGCCCAAACTTATATCCATTGAGATGTCATTGCATATCCTTAAAAACACTGCATAAAAAATTAAAATGTGGCTGAAGAAAAACATCTTTTCAAAAAAAGAGAGGAACAAAGTTAATCTACTGCAATGGTATTGACTGATTGCCAGTTATCACAACCATGTGATGGCAGTGGTCACTGCCTACAATGGCACAACCAGGTTTATGGCCCATGCTAGACTGGATTGTAAAGTTTTATTGCCTTAATAAAAGCAGCCAGAATTTACTCAGGCTGTCTTTTCCTGATGTAAAAGAAATGTTTCATGATCTGAAACATTCAAATGTGACCATCTTTTTTTTTTTTTTTAAATGAGCAAATAACTATGACACTGTGAATTATATGTATGTCATGAGTGAATATACCGTTAATGCATTTACCATGTTTTTTTAGCAGGTCACGGTATTGGGGAGAAACATTGCTGTTTTCACAACAGATTCCACTGTATTTCACATGTAACTCCGAACACAACTGTCCTCTTGTTCAGTTATGAATTAAGCCTTTCTCTTCAGTGAGATCCAAAATGCAAACAGGTGCTCTCAAACTTTGGCAGCAATTTGCTTACTTCATTTGCATTGAACCACTTTCAAGGAAACACGGAAAATTTGATCACGTAAGGCTCAAGCCGTGGCACGGATGTGCTTCGTAGGTTTATTCTGTCAATGAAAGTTGGTAAATTCAGTTCACCTGCAGTGGGTTTAATGGATCTCTAGCAAGTGGATTTGTTGGAGATCCGTTACTTTTAATATAATGTGAAAGGTAGATGGCTTCATCATATAAATGAAGCAAAACATGCCATTCATGTGCTAGAACAATACATGTGAGTTGTATTACTCATCACATCGTTTTTTGAAAACAGCATATTTCGGCAGTCGAACCTTTATATTTAAATCTTGAAATATACTGCTCAAAAAAATAAAGGGAACATTTCACTTTAATTTTGTGTGTGGCTCCAAATCCAGGCCTCCATTGGTTAATAAATTTGATTTCCATCGATGATTTTTGTGTGATTTTGTTGTCAGCACATTCAACTTTGTACAGAACAAAGTATTCAATGAGAATATTTCATTCATTCAGATCTAGGATGTGTTATTTGAGTGTTCCCTTTATTTTTTTGAGCAGTGTATGTTTGTGGCCTACAGAAACAGGGGTTCTGTCAGATTCTTAGGTCAGCAGAATAAATGATGAAAGGGTAATGCAATTTCCTTCAGAATTATATTTATCGTCAGTGCAAGCTGGATGTGAACAATGCTTTTATTTTAATATAAAAATAAGGCCACCTATTAAAGCCCAACAATAGAAAGATTGTAGGAGCAATTCAAGATTGATCAATTTAGAGACCACTTCCATAAAATTTACTTGTCTGTAGTAAGAAAAAAGAGCTTATGCTACCTTCTCTTGATGTATGACAACTTCCAAAGTACCCATGGCATGGTTGGCTTTAAGATATATGCAGATTGGAACAGTGAAATATAAACAATTTAGGTGATCATTGTGCAACCACCAACGCAAAATCATTTTCTGCTCCATCATAACCCCAGTGCAAATTTACATAGAGTATAGGCCTGTCTACTGTGGAAATCTACTTCTTTTAAAAATGCTTAGTAAGAAACATAAGCAGCACTACAAACAATCATGTGCAAAAGAAAAACTGGATTTGTTAGAGGCGGATCCTAGGATAAAAGAAATGAAATGACATCCTTGATGACGGATCAAAAACATTTGCATTGCATTCCTGGCATCTGCGGGGAAAAAAAAAAAACAGACAACATACACTCTGTAGTCATGCTTAAATTTGCAAATTAAAACAGATTGAATAGTAATGATGCCACAACAGGTTTCTGTTATAACGCCACACAATCCGTATTTTATCTAAACCATGTCGCAGAAGGAGCTACACACTTAAGTGGGACTTAAAAATATATAAAATCAAGCTGTAGTCAAGTTATTTGCTCATGCAATCTGCCTCCTTACTTTGAATTATGAGAACGCGGGCTGTAAACACTCGATGGATGTTTGCTGTTGTGAAACTTTCTCTGCTTTATGCAGCTTTGCTCCAGGACCACTTTTGTGAAGCTTCATGTAAGTAATAAATGTCTTCTTGAGATCATGTATTGTTTTACATTTACAATTATTATTATTTTAAACAAGTACTTTTTACTTAGTTTTGATACGATGTTCTTAAGTGTTGTTTCTTTACAGGCCCAAATACAGGAGCCTGGATGAAAAACATTCTGTTTATTTCTCCTCAAAAAATTACGCTCAATACTACTTTTCCAACGGGTGAGCTTGGATTTACAGTGACAATAGTGTTTAACAAGGACAGTTACTGTGAAAAACCAAATAAAATGTTTTGCACTTGGTATTTCTCTATACTGCAGATGCTGTTTTTATAAATGAGAGTGGAAAAAGGCTGTGTTTCAACCTCCATGAAAATAAAACAGGTGCAGTAGCCGAATATTATTATTATTTTCTTCAACGTGCTCATGAATGTTTCCGTCTTCTTAAATAAATAATTGTGATTGTCCGTGTTGTTGAATGTGTGCATGAATTAAGATAATTTTTTGAGAACTGGTTGATGCTGTTTTTGCCATGCCAACTTTGAATTCAGGAAGTGGAGATTGCTTGTCCCCTTTGCATTAAACTGAACTCTAGTGTCACCAGCCTGGCTTTCATACAGTACAATAATACAAGTTGAGAAGCTATAGAAATGTATTTGTACATACCAGAATGTTGTGGCGGAGAGTTATCAACTTGAGCCAGTCCATTTTAACTGGATAAACCTAATTCAGTTTCTGGTCAGCGATTAGCAGGGACAGCATTGCTGACAGATATGTTATTGTATTTTCAGGTTGTTGTGAGGGTTTCGACTGCAGCCCCAAAATAAGTTTGGCTGGTAACTGTTACAAACTAACGCTGAATGAAACAGCATTATGCAACCAAGATGTTGTCGTGTTGCAGAACGCAGCATATAATTTTTCATGTATGCCATCAACATTCTACAACTCACAAGGTACTGCCAACAATGTTCTTTTTGAACTAAAGCGGGGAGAGAGTGCCCTGTTGGTGAAAATAGTTACATGTCAATGTCAATGTTATCTCTTTATGCAAAAGGTTTTTATTATTCTTTGTTTCAGGTTTAATGCTGAATATTCAGAACTGCTTAAAAATGGGTAAAGTCACAAACACAGATTTGGCACAAACAATGCCTGAAGTATCCATACCCCTTGAACTATCAAACAATGTTGATGTTAAACCTTTTTTATTTTACAAAGTTGCAAAGTAAAATTGTATTTTACTGGGATTTTGTGTGGTAGGCCACAGGAAAGAAGCACACAACTGTTGGAATAAAGTGATGACGTTTTCAATTTTTTTAAACAAAATTTTAAAAAGTCTGCTTTGACTGTAATAGTGAAAAAAAAATAGCATTCTGGATTTTGATTAGGATATTCCTACATATGATGGGACCTTGATTCCATGTTTAGAGTTGTTGTTCTGCTGAAAGGTGAACCTCTGTCCCAGTCGCATTCTTACCACGATTTTACAGATTAAAATACTTTACAGATGGTTGCATTGTTCTGCTCAAAAAAATAATTTAAATATTTTTGAATCCTATTCCTTTTGCTATGGCTAAGATCTTAATTTTTTTCAGCTGTGCCATTCACATGACGTAACATCGCTGATCAGTGCTCTGTGAGATTTTCAAAGTCTGAGGTTCTGTCTTAAAACTTAACGATGCTTTTAAACTTCTCTGCTACTTTTACTTTGACCTGTCTATCTGCTTTGTTCTATTGTCTTTGAAAAGACGTTTGTTCATAAGCATTTCTGTTTCTCTGAGGCCTTCATAGAATACAATTGGATTTATGCTGAGATACACAGATGGACACTTTTTACTAATTAGGTAAAGGCATAAGAATTGTACAGGACTTTATTTAAGAATATTATAGTGAAGGGGGATGCATGTGCAAACAGCACTTTTGATTTAATTATTTATCAAGTTTATAAATCACACATCATTATTTGTCCACTTTAACAACCCAGTAAACTACATTTGGGTCTGAAGAGAGAGAATTTTCAAGGGGTATGAAGACTTATGAAAGGCACTTTCTCTTCATTTACATTTGCATGCAAAGTTACTTTACATGTATATTGTAAAGTTTATAACTTTATTTTTTCTTGCACTTTTAAGGTGGACCAACCATTAGATTTGGCCTGGATCAGCTGTTTGGAAATTCAACATTTGAGAAACTGTTATGTGAAGGTGTTTTATATCAGTGCCATTGAAGAATTTTCTAGTAGGCTTTTGATAAATGTTTACTAGAAACATTTATCAATGTTTTCATATAAATAGGTACCTGGCCAAGATTCGGGATCAATTCTTCTTGTCAAAACAACATGCAAGCTGCATCTCGGAGCACCCCAAACAATTTGGTTTCTCCAACAAGTAATGTGGTAAGATGACCTTTGTCATTTTTTATTTCTGAAAGAAATAAATTATAAATAAGTATAAAAAATTGTTATACTCTAGACATTACCACCTACAAACAATAGCACTTCATCAGGGACTGCACATACGGAAAGTGCTACCACAACCTCAAATTTCAGCACCTCAAGTATTTCAGTTTCTCAAACAAGCAGTATGGTAAGATTTTGATATTTTTAATTTTTAATTTTTTTTTTTGAAAGAACTAATATCTCATACATCAAAAACAAATACAATATTTTAGGCATGCATGGTATATAACTGTATTAACATCAACTGATATTAGTTATTTTTTAACATAGTGGTATAAAACTGGAACAATATCAATAACTGATATTCATTTCCAACTTGTTTCCATATGTTTCTGGAATGGAGGTGGTTAGTCATGTGGTATTTCTTTGGTCATGTGATAGTGATGGAGTGTAAGATTGTGGAAAGTTAAGCTGAAGTAAGGTAAACATTATGGTCTTGTCGAAATGGTACTAAAATATATATAATATGTCTAAAATTGGTAAATAATAGTTATCAGCCAGACCAGCAATAGTTGCATCGGATACTGGCTCAAATTCTTATATTGGTGCAACCCTACAATCTTTTATAACCAATATCACCTACGGCAACTGCATTTCATCAGGAACTACAGGACAATATAGTTTGTTTACAACCTAGACTTTCAGCAACTTAAGTAGTTCTGTTTCACAAACCAGGTATTTGGTACATCGACCTCTGTCATTTTTATCTTGAGAAAAAAAGTAATATAAATACAGAATTTATGAATGAGATTTCCAAAGCTACAAGTGACAGCTATGCATCAGGGAACGTGGAGACAGAAAGTTTATTTGCAAGAACAACTTTCAGCCACTTGAGCAGTTTTTTTTTTCCTCCAACAAGTAATTTATTTAGGTTGATCTCGGAAATTGTTATGTTTGGAAGATAGGTAATAATTAAATAAAACAATTAATAGAATATTTTATACACTAGACATTGACACCTAAAGACAACAGCATTTCATCAGGGACTGTACAGTCAGAAAGACCACAAACGACCCTAAACTTCAGCACCTCAAACAGATCTGTTTTTTCAACAAGAAATGTGGTAAGTTGGTCTCTGTAATTTTTATTTTTGAAAGACAATACTTCACACATCAAAACTAAATACAATCTTTTATGAACTAGGTTTTCAATCGTACAAATGACACCACTTCATCGGGGAGTCCAACCCATAATACTTTGTTTACAACTTCAAATTTCAGCAACTCAATGAGTTCTGTTTCTCAAACAAGTTATTTGGTAAGATGATGTCAGTGAGTTTCATGTTTTCAAAGACAATTAATTTTTCACACATGAAAAATTAAAATTTTTTATAAAGTAGATGTCACCACATGTAAATGACAGCACCTCATCAGAAATAGTTTTACAACCTCAAATTTCAGTGTGTTAAGAATTTCTGTGTCTCATAAATATTTTGTAAGTTGATTTATATTTTATGTTGAAAACCAAATATTTCACATAATAAAAATTAATATCTTTTACACGTTAGACATCACCACCTAAAAGCGAAAGCACTTCATCGAGTACTACACGGTCAGAAAGTCCAAAAACAAGCCCCAATATCAGCAACGTAAGCAGTTCTTTTGCTCAAACAAGTCACTTGGTAAGTTGACTTCTGTAATTCTTATTTTTTAAAGATCATTCAACATTTGACAGACTGAATAATAAATATGATCCTTGATGAACTAGGCTTCCAAAAGTACAAGCAACAGCACTTTTCCAAGAACAACAGGCAATGACAGTTTGCTTGCAACCTCGAATTTAAACACATCAAGCAGCTCAGTTCCTCAAAACAGTCATTTGGTAAGTTGAGCGTTGTATTTTCATTTTTGGTGGACATCTGATGTTTCAAAAAGTTAAACATTTATTTTATGAACCAGATGTCACAACATACAAATGAAAGCACTTCATCAGGTGCAACAGACCAAGGTTCTTTGTTTACAACCCCGAATTTCAGCCCTTCAATCAGTTCCGCTCCTCAAACAAGTGCTTTGGTAAGTTGATCACTGTAATTGTTATTGTTGAAAGAACACTAATACTTAACAAAACAAAAATGAATACAATCTCTTATAAACCAGGATTCAAAAATGACAAAATACAGCACTTCATCAGAGACTACAGAGCAAAATGATTTGGCTACAAGCCCAACTTTCAACGGATCAAGTAGTTCAGTTTCTCAAACAAGTTATTTGGTAAGGTGGTTTGTTTCAGTTATGTTTTTGGAAGACGGCTTATTTTCCACAAATAATAAATAAACAAAAAATATTTTATGAACTAGACTTCAAAAAATACAACATACAGCACTTCATCAGGGACTTCAGACCAAAATGCTTTATATACAAGTCAGATATTCAGCAGATCAAGCAGTGCTGGTGCTCAAACAATTCATTTGGTGAGGCGATTTCCGTACATTTCATGTTTCATAGATAACTAATGTTTCACACATGAAAAATTAAAACAATCTATTCTGAACTAGACGTCACCACCTGAAAACACTTCAACAAGTGCAACACACCAAGATGGTTTTACAACCCAAAATATCAGCACCTCCAGCAGTTCCATTTCTCTATCAAGTAATAAGGTAAATTGATCTCTGTAATTTTTATTTCTGAAAGACAATACTTCAGACATCAAAACTAAAGTTGATATTTTATGATCCAGGTTTCCAGTCATACAAATGACACCAATTCATTGGGGAGTTCAAGCCAAAATACTTTGTTTACAACTTCAAATTTCAACAACTTTAGCAGTTCTGTTTCTCAAACTAGTTTTTTGGTAAGGTCATTTGTATATATTTCTTGTTGTTTTGTTGACAACTAATATTTCACACATTAAATGCAACAACCTTTTATGAAATAGACATTGCAACCTACAAATGAAAGCACTTCATCAGGTGCAAGAGACCAAGAAACTTGGATTACAACCCAGAATTTCAGCACCTCAATCAGTTCTGATTCTCGAACAAGTAATGAGGTAATTAGATCTCTGCAATTCTTATTTCTGAAAGACAATAATTCAGACATCAAAACTAAAGTTGATCTTTTATTATCCAGGCATCCAGTCGTACAAATGACACCAATTCATCGGGGAGTTCAAGTCAAAATACTTTGTTTACAACTTCAAACTCAAACAGTTCTGCTGCTCAGAAAAGTTATTTGGTAAGATGATATATGTCAATGTGTTTCTTCAAAAAACAATTATTGTTTCAAACATAAGAATTTACTTCGATCTTTTATGACCTAGACGTCACCACCTTCAAATGAAAGCACTTCATCAGGAACAACAAATGCAAATAATTTGTTTACAAACTCCAATTTCAGTGACTCAAATTCTGTGTCACAAAATTATTTGGTAAGATGATTTATATTTTATGTTAAAAACTAACAAATATTAGACACATCAAAATTAATTACTTTGTTTAAACGCTAGACATCATCACCTACAAACAACAGCATTTCATTGGGGACTGAACAACCAGAAAGTAAAAAAACAAGCACCAGTATCAGCAACTTGAGCAGTTCTGTTTCTCAGACTAGATTTTTGGTAAGGTCATTTCTATATATTTCATGTTGTTTTGTTGACAACTAATATTTCACACATTAACTGTAACAATCTTTTATGAACTAGACATCACAACCTACAAATGAAAGAACTTCATCAGGTGCAAGAGACCAAGAAACTTTGATTACAACCCAGAATTTCAGCACCTCAATCAGTTCTGATTCTGGAACAAGTAATGAGGTATAATAATCTCTGTAACTGTTATTTTTGAAAGACTATTAAGACTTCACAAATCAAATGTAAGCATACTCTTTTATGAACCAGG
>NW_015112959.1:81690-83746 GCF_001443285.1 Poecilia latipinna | reverse complement strand
CCAGTATCAGCAACTTGAGCAGTTCTTCTGCTCAAACAAGTCACTTGGTAAGTTGACCTCTGTATTTCTTATTTTGAAAGACAATAAATATTTCACAAACTGAATAATAACTATGATCTTTGATGAACTAGGCTCCCAACAGTACAAGCAACAGCACTGTTCCAAGAACAACAGGCATTGACATTTTGCTAACAACATTGAATTTAAGTTCATCAAGCAGATCAGTTTCTCAAATAAGTTACTCGGTAAGATCATGTTTGAACTTTTCATGTTTGCTGGACGATTAATGTTTCACATTAAACATGTAAGCAATCTTGTTTGAACTAGACGTCACAACCTACAAATGAAAGCACTTCATCAGGTGCACAAGTCCAAGAAACTTTGTTTACAACCCCAAAATTCAGGACCTCCAGCAGTTCAGATTCTCAAACAAGTAGTGAGGTATAACAATCTATGAAACTGTTATTTGGAAAGTCTATTAATACTTCACAAATCAAATGTAAACATACTCTTTTATGAACCAGGCTTCAAAAATGTCAGAAAACATCACTTCATCAGGGACTTCAGACCACAATGGTTTGCCTACAAGCCCGACTTTCAGTAGCTCTAGCAGTTCTGGTCCTCAAACAGGTCATTCGGTAAGGTGATTTCCGTATTTTTCTTGTGTGGTTCACAACTAATATTTCTGAAATATAGAAATACAATCTATTGTGAACTAGGCTTCAGAAAGTACAAACAACATCACTTCATCAGGGAATATAGACCAGAGTGGTTTCTCTACAAGTCCAACTTTCAACAGTTCCAACAGTTCTTTGCCTCAAACAAGTTATTTGGTGAGGCAAGATCCGTACATTTCATGTTTCATAGATAACTAATGTTTCACAAGTGGAAAAACTGAAACAATTTATTCTGAAGTAGACGTCGCCACCTACAAATGAAATCACTTCAACAGGTGCAACAGACCAAAAAAGTTTTACAACCCAAAATATCAGCACCTCCAGCAATTATCTGTCTCCAACAAGTAGTAAGGTATTTTGATCTCTGTAATTTTTATTTCTGATAGACATCAAAACTGAAGTATTTTGATGTCTGAAGTTGATTATTTATGAACCAGGCTTCCGATCGTACAAACAACATCACTTCATCGGGGAGTTCAAGCCAAAATACTTTGTTTACAACTTCAAATTTCAGCAACTTGAGCAGTTCTGTTTCTCAGACTAGATTTTTGGTAAGGTCATTTCTATATATTTCATGTTGTTTTGTTGACAACTAATATTTCACACATTAACTGTAACAATCTTTTATGAACTAGACATCACAACCTACAAATGAAAGAACTTCATCAGGTGCAAGAGACCAAGAAACTTTGATTACAACCCAGAATTTCAGCACCTCAATCAGTTCTGATTCTGGAACAAGTAATGAGGTATAATAATCTCTGTAACTGTTATTTTTGAAAGACTATTAAGACTTCACAAATCAAATGTAAGCATACTCTTTTATGAACCAGGGTTCAAAAAGGACAAAAAACTTTACTTCATCAGAAACTACAGACCAAAACGGTTTGTCTCCTAGTCCTACATTCAGCAGGTCAAGCAGAACTGATCCTCAAACAAGTTATTTGGTAGGATGATATCTGAAATTGTTTTTCTTCAAATACAATTATTGTTTCAAACATGAAAACTTACTTCGATCTTTTATGACCTAGACGTCACCACCTTCAAATGACAGCATTTCATCAGGAACAACAAATGGAGATAATTTGTTTACAAACTCCAGTTTGAGTGATTCAAGAAATTCTGTGCCACCAATATATTTGGTAAGGTGATTTATATTTCTTGTTTAAAACCAACAAATATTACACACATCAAAATTAATAACTGATTGTATACACCAGACATCACCACCTACAAACAACATTTCATTGGGGACTGAACAGCCAGAAAGTCAAAAAACAAGCACCAGTATCAGCAACTTGAGCAGTTCTTCTGCTCAAACAAGTCACTTGGTAAGTTGACCTCTGTATTTCTTATTTTGAAAGACAATAAATATTTCA
>NW_015112959.1:51376-78196 GCF_001443285.1 Poecilia latipinna | reverse complement strand
GATTCTGGAACAAGTAATGAGGTATAATAATCTCTGTAACTGTTATTTTTGAAAGACTATTAAGACTTNACAANTCAAATGTAAGCATACTCTTTTATGAACCAGGGTTCAAAAAGGACAAAAAACTTTACTTCATCAGAAACTACAGACCAAAACGGTTTGTCTCCTAGTCCTACATTCAGCAGGTCAAGCAGAACTGATCCTCAAACAAGTTATTTGGTAGGATGATATCTGAAATTGTTTTTCTTCAAATACAATTATTGTTTCAAACATGAAAACTTACTTCGATCTTTTATGACCTAGACGTCACCACCTTCAAATGACAGCATTTCATCAGGAACAACAAATGGAGATAATTTGTTTACAAACTCCAGTTTGAGTGATTCAAGAAATTCTGTGCCACCAATATATTTGGTAAGGTGATTTATATTTCTTGTTTAAAACCAACAAATATTAGACACATCAAAATTAATAACTGATTGTATACACAAGACATCACCACCTACAAACAACATTTCATTGGGGACTGAACAGCCAGAAAGTCAAAAAACAAGCACCAGTATCAGCAACTTGAGCAGTTCTTCTGCTCAAACAAGTCACTTGGTAAGTTGACCTCTGTATTTCTTATTTTGAAAGACAATAAATATTTCACAAACTGAATAATAACTATGATCTTTGATGAACTAGGCTCCCAACAGTACAAGCAACAGCACTGTTCCAAGAACAACAGGCATTGACATTTTGCTAACAACATTGAATTTAAGTTCATCAAGCAGATCAGTTTCTCAAATAAGTTACTCGGTAAGATCATGTTTGAACTTTTCATGTTTGCTGGACGATTAATGTTTCACATTAAACATGTAAGCAATCTTGTTTGAACTAGACGTCACAACCTACAAATGAAAGCACTTCATCAGGTGCACAAGTCCAAGAAACTTTGTTTACAACCCCAAAATTCAGGACCTCCAGCAGTTCAGATTCTCAAACAAGTAGTGAGGTATAACAATCTATGAAACTGTTATTTGGAAAGTCTATTAATACTTCACAAATCAAATGTAAACATACTCTTTTATGAACCAGGCTTCAAAAATGTCAGAAAACATCACTTCATCAGGGACTTCAGACCACAATGGTTTGTCTACAAGCCCGACTTTCAGTAGCTCTAGCAGTTCTGGTCCTCAAACAGGTCATTCGGTAAGGTGATTTCCGTATTTTTCTTGTGTGGTTCACAACTAATATTTCATAAATTTAGAAATACAATCTTTTGTGAAATAGGCTTCAGAACGTACAAACAACATCACTTCATCAGGGAATATAGACCAGAGTGGTTTCTCTACAAGTCCAACTTTCAACAGTTCCAGCAGTTCTGTTTCTCAAACAAGTTATTTGGTGAGGTGGTTTCTTTCATTTATATTTTTAAAGTCCAGTAATACTTATTTGAAAATGAATATGATATTGTACAAACTTGGCATCAAAAAGTACAAACAACAGCACCTCATTAGACCAAAATGGTTCTTTAAAAACATTGACATTCAGCAGCTCAAGCTGTTTCGTTTCTCCTTTAAGTTATTTGGTAAGACGATCTCTGCACGTTTCATTTTTAGTATGCAAATAATGCTTAAGTAGTTTAATAAATACACATTTTTATGCACTAGACATCGTTTCCTAAAAACAACAGCACTTCATCAAGGACTGCACAAACAGAAAGTCCAAAAACAGCACGAAATGTCAGCACCTCAACCAGTTCGATTTCTCAAACAAGTAATCTGGTAAGTTAATCTCTGCAATTGTTATTTTTGAAAGATTACTAATACTCCACAAATCAAAAATAAATACAATTTTGATGAACTAGGCCTCCAAAAGTACAAACAACAATACTTCTTCAGTGACTAACGACGAAAATGTTGTATCTACACGCTCAACTTTCAGCAACTCAGGCAGTTCTGCTTCTCAAACAAGTTTTGTGGTAAACTAATTTCAGTCATTTTAGTTGTTTTAAAGAAGCAAATACTTCTGACATTAAAAAAATAAACGCAATCTCTTATTTAATAGAAACCGATACCTACGAACAACAGCACTTCATCAGGAGCCGCACAGTCATTAAATTCAACAACAGCACTGAATATTCATGACGTAAACAGTTCTTTTTCTCGCACAAGTAATGTAGTAAGTTGCCCTTTGTTACTTTTATTATTGAAAGACAATTAATACTTCACACATCAACAATAAATACAATACGTTATTAACTAGGCTTAGAGAAACACAGTCAACATCACTTCATCAGGGACTACAGACCAAAATGGTTTGTTTACAAGCCTCACTTCAGTAGCTCAAGCAGTTCTGTTTCTCTAACATGCTATTTGATAATGTGATCTCTCTGATTTCTGTCATTTTTATTTTTGAAAGACATCAGATGTTTAACACATCAAACATTAATACAGTCTTTTATGAATTAGACTTCCAAACGTACAATTGACATCTCTTTGTCAGGATCCGCACAGCCAAAAGATAACTGACTGCAGGTGTGAGTGGAGGGAGTAGAAGGTCGTCTGAGGAGAGAGAGAGAGGGAGAGAGAGAGACAGAGAGAGAGGGAGAGAGGGAGGGGGGAGGTGGCACGGGGGTGAGGGAACATATACGTGGGACGAGGGAATAAATCTAACACTAAAGCAAACTAAACATAATAAAACTAGAGTAACTAAAAATAACTAGAAACAAGAATAAACATAAACTCAAATCATTATGAAAGGTCTGAACAAAAACAGCAGGAACAAGGCTAACCTAATCAAAATAAGAAAGTAAGGCAAAATTATAATGAAACTAGAATCAAAGCAAACTACAAAACAACTCAAGAACCTGGGATCCAAACAGTTTTCAGCTATTTAAACTATTCTGTTTCTCAAACAAGTTATTTTGTAAATTGACCTCTGTAATTTTCATTTTTGAAAGACAAATAATATTTGACATGTAAAAAATGAATGCAGTGTTTCATGAATTAGACTTCCAAACCTACAAATGATAGGACTTCCTCAGGGACTGGAAAGCCAGAAAATACTGGTACAACCACGGCTTTCAGAACCTCAAGCAGTTCTCTTTCTCAACCAAGTTATTTGATCTGCTGACTTCTGTAATTTCTTTTTGAAGAAACAGCTGACATATTACACATATAAAAACAATCTTTGTTTCAAACTAGACCACTCAACCTTCAACATCGGCGACGACAAAATCAAGCCCAACTACAACTTCAGTAAGTTGACTTCTGTAATTTCTTTTTGAAGAAACAGCTGATATTTCGCACATATGAAAAAAACAATCTTTGTTTCAAACTAGACCACTCAACCTTCAACACCGGCGACAACAAAATCAAGCTCAACTAATACTGCATCAAGCACTACCACTTCTTCAATAATTCTGCCCAGTATGACGTTAGATAACAACCCGAACTTTAGTTCTAATGAATTGACTCAAACTGAGAGCGCTGAGAATGCAGCGTAAGTATATCTGTCAATAAATCCAATGATCCAAGAATATCATCAGGACATATAATTATGTTTTGATGAAATTCTCCTTTTATGTTACAGAAATACCATGAGTAAAATGAGCATTATTGCAGATTTAATGCGCAATATGAGCACAGCCATCATCAAAATTGGTAAAACTCAAGGAGTGTTTGCTAAACTGACACAACAAAATGAGGAAAACAAGAACTTTGTCTTCACATCAAGTGGAGATGTAAAGGTACACAGCTATATTTATATAAGAAAAAAAAACACTTCATCAGACATGATACATCACACATGTAATTGTAATAATCTGTTTGCAATAGATTTTATCAGAAAGCAACAATTTGGCGACAGACTACGCTCTATCAGTTCATCTTCCTAAAGAAGCCAGTGAAATGGCCGTGAAGAAAAATGGCTCCTATATTGGAATCTTGCTTTTTCCAGGAATTCCTAAGGTAAAACAAAGGAGTGGCTCCAAATCCAGGCCTCCATTGGTTAATAAATTTGATTTCCATTGATGATTTTTGTGTGATTTTGTTGTCAGCACATTCAACTTTGTACAGAACAAAGTATTCAATGAGAATATTTCATTCATTCAGATCTAGGATGTGTTATTTGAGTGTTCCCTTTATTTTTGTGAGCAGTATATATATATATATATATATATATATATATATATATATATATATATATATATATATATATATATATATATATATATATATATACACACAGTATATATGTGTGTGTGTGTGTGTGTTTATACTTAACAGATCAATGCAACAAGTTCTTTCTTTAATGATCAAATCCTGGGGATTGAGATGGGAGTGAACATATCCAACCTTTCAGAGACCATCAATATTCAATTCACTAACGTGAATACGGTAAGAGATGTTAAAAACTTTCAGAATAACCTTTTGTTGGACACAATAAGAGTTCAGATTTTTCTTCTTCTGTCCCACTACAGACTGGATTGAGTGTTTCTTGCGTTTCATGGGATGGGAGAAGTAACCAGCCAGGTTGGTTCAAGAGTCTTAAGTTTCTAAGTAGAGGCTCACAATTGCCATTTCTAGATTTTAGCTTATTTGACTCGCCAAGATGGTGTTTATCCATCCATCCATCCATCCATCCATCCATCCATCCATCCATCCATCCATCCATCCATCCATAAGATAAGATAAGATAAGATAAGATAAGATAAGATAAGGTAAGATATTCCTTTATTAATCCTGCAGTGGGGAAATTTACATTGTTACAGCAGTACAGAAGACATAGCAGAACCAATATAAAAATCTATATATATATACAAAAAATACAAGTACATCCATATATGCTTGTCCTCTTGGGGTCACAGGGACGATGGTGTTCAGGAAATCAAATTCAAAATTTTAATCAAACCTTACCCTTTCTTTGGAATAAATCTTTTGTTTTAATGTGAAAGGGCATGTGCTAGTCAAGAAATGCTCTTCTAGTTACTCAGCTTCCTTCCATTTATCAACCAACACTGTGCTTTTTTAAAATGTAAACAATTCTGATGAATATAATATAATATAATGAATATATATACACTTTTGGTTGTTGTTGAGATGTGTTTTATGTGTATCATGTTTTCCTAATTTAAGACATTGCAAGATTAATTTTAATTGTAAGATTAATTTTTACATGTGCATTTTCTCTGGTGCACTGGTCCCAAACCTTCATGCACTGTGGGATCTAGACACACTGCCTCTGCTTTGCGACTCCTCTCCCTGTTACATAGAGGGTTGGTAACACTGTAAAGACAGATGAGAAAGACAGGAGTGAGCAAAAGTTAGATTTATTTTAAATTATATTGTCAATACAGTATATAAAGATAATATTGCCATTGATTTACGCCTGCTTTTTGCATTATTCTTATATGCACAACATCTCAGATATGTCAGGCAGTGCTGAATTTCCCCCTGCATCTTTCTCACTTATCTAGTAAATTTCAGTTTCATCTAATTACTTTTGTCCCTTCTGGCCACCAGATGGCGCACACAAATGGATCACAGATGGCTGCAAAACAATAGCAGTCAACAGCAGCATCACGTGCCAATGCTCTCACCTTACCTTTTTTGCTATTCTTATGGTGAGTCATTTTTATGCAGTTTTTAAGAACACCACATTTATTTTTTCATGTTTACTAAGCAAATATTGTGGCTTAAACCAGTCACCAGGGAATAAAAATATTAGTTCTTCTGACTTGAAAACCCTGACCCAAATCACAAAAGCTGGTTGTGGCATATCCTTGTTCTTCCTGGGTGTGGCTCTCTTCATGCATTTTCTCGTAAGGTAAAAAAATAATAATAATATTAATAAAAATAAGGTCTGCTTTTGATTTTAATTCTACTTAGAGAATGGCTTTGTTAACACAAACCAATTTGCTTCACAGGAAAACTAAAGCCAGTGAGGCTGTAAAGATCCTCATGAATCTCTTTGTCGCCTTGTTCTTCCTGAACCTTTGCTTTTTGGTAAATGAGTCAATCGCTAAACTGAAGGTCTCAGCAGCATGCGTGGCGATGGCAGCGGCTCTGCACTACAGCATGCTGGCCACATTCACATGGTTCTTCATGCAGGCCTTGCACCTGTACTTCAGTCTACACCAGATCTCCACAGACATCAAATATTATATGTACAAGATTTGCCTCTCGGGATGGGGTGAGAGATCGAAATAGTTCAAATCTACTGTGATTTATTTGTCTGCAGATTATAAGGAAAATGTGTTTTATCTCTGTTTAGTCATTCCCGCTCTGTTTGTGATTGGACTTCTTGCCTCTAATAACTATGGTAACATGGAAATTTATGATGATAATGGGACTTCAGTAAGCATGTAAGGATCTTATGAAGATAATTTAAATGACATATATATGCTTCAGATTATAAAATAATCAAATCTTTGTCATGACTTCCAGGTGTTGGATCACTGACTCTACATTACACATGGGAGTGAACATTGGTTACTATGGAATTGTGTTCATCTTCACCTTAACCATATTCCTTGTAGCTGTAGTGCAGATCACTAAATTTGCATCTAAAGCAGACAACAGGGACAAAGTCTCTACCAAGAAGAGGCTTTTCTCTCTTCTGGGTCTTTTCTGCCTTTTGGGCATCGGCTGGGGATTCGCTTTTTTCAGCTACGGCCCTCTGCTCCTTCCCTCCTTCTACATCTTTACCATCCTCAACTCCTTTCAAGGTAAGCCTGGAACTGAAAGTGAACGTCTTCAATTTCAGACTAAATGACTTAAAAGAAAAAATAACCAATGCATTATTTGCTTGTAGGATTCTTCTTGTTCGTTTACTACTACTTCTCCAGCAGAATTCGCCCAGAGGACAGAAAAATATCCGAGAACAGCAGCCGCGCCACGGAGAATGTGTACACCACATCTCCTTATGCATAAGCTCCTAATTCCTCAATGTTTTGTGTCTCTCACCAGTGTGGACATGGAAATGTGTTAGGACAAAACTGAAATCTAATACCAAAAGAACTCCAATTCTGGATTTTTTGAGTTCTGATCTGGTTGAATATATTATTTTTTATTTTCTGCTGAAACCAATATTTTTCAATCCATAGAACTTTTCTGTAAACATAAAGATTATTTTAGTTCTCAATGAACATAAATATTCCACAAGGACATTATCACTTCAGTGTATTTTGTACACTGATCTTCAGTTATGCTAATACCAGCACCGTGGTTAATACACTTTGAAATATAATTAGAATGACTTCAAAATTGATTTTTTTCCCCCCAAAACTACATGTTGGAAGTGAGCACAAATTCAGCTGCAGTGCTCCTTACAATCTAGCACAGAGGCTGTGATCCTTTAAATTATGTAGCTTTGAATGTTTCTCTTTTGTCTACAGACTGTTGAAAGCAGAAGTTTATTTATTATCTGCTACAGCTAAAATATCAGACTTAGACAAGTTTAAAATGAGATGATTGAATTAGAAGTCTGATAAAATGGCAACAAATCACAACGCTTTGCACTCTCCCTCCTCAACACTCTGACGCTAGGGATACATTGTTAAACTGCTCTGCAAAACTGCAAAAACTGCTCTGGAAAACTATGCTGGTTCCAGGAAAATGTCCTAGTGTGCCTTCAAACACCTTTTTTGTTATGTGAGATTTGTGAGATTGTTTGGACACTAGAGGGCAGCATTTTACTGTTGAGATAACTTTCTCTACTTTGCATGCAACTTAAAAAGTCTTCGGTCCTCAGCTGCTGCTGATCTGGTTTATCTTCCCTCAGATGAAGAGATGGAGAACTCTTCTGCAAGTCATTAGTCTGGACGACTCCATGTTTCAATGAAAGTCCTGCCTTACTTTCTATATGAACCCCAAAGCTTCAGTGGAATGCAAAGTGAGAATGATTAGTAAGATAAATATGACCCTTTTACAACTGGTGAGCTTGTCAAATGAGAGGAAGATGGTAAAGCACAAGGTTGGGGGAAAGGTAGGGGGGAAGCTGTGGGGGTGTGCACAGAGTCTGGGGGCCAACCTCAAATCGGTTAGTCTGTTGCGTGCCTGCAGATAATTACCTTGAGCCGACAGAGCAACTTCCACTGGCTGACAAGAAATGACCTCATCGTTACCTGCAGGAGCAACATCCCTTAGAGGACGTTATTCACTTGAAACCATTTGCCAAAATTTAACTCTGTTAGGTGAATCCATCTTTAAGCAATATTTGAATACTGAAACGGGATACTTTTAAAACAGAACAGTTACATAAAATAGCAACAAAAAGGAAAAATAGAACTAGAGGCGTCAGGTTATTTATGTCATCTTTATTACTTTTTTTTTGTTGTCAATGTAACAATAGCTACATTTAGACAATATTTAATTTTTTTTTTAAAAAAGATGTTCTTCAGCAAAATCTTTTGCATATTCCAGTATGTAATGCATAATTTGCACTTTTCTTCAAGAGATTCAAAACAGCTTGTATTGCCACAAAGATACGCACATCCAATAATCCACTATGGGGGGTTATGGGCCAAAGATGTAAAAAGTGGAAAGACCTTCACGTCAAGTAAAGCTCCAATGTTAATATATTATATTTCACTTTGTTGTGCAGATGTACTTTTAAATTTAAAAAAATCTCATAAGAAATGTATATGTTTTAAAAAAGACAACTTATATGTATTTATATTATTTTCTACTGCTGTAATTATTGGAGCATTTCTTGTCATTATTAAGTTAGATTGATTTTTACTTAAAAAGACTCAATCAGAAAAGTGTGGCTCAGGTATGCAAGGATGGTGTTTATGATGCTTTATTGTCCGAACATCTTTGCTTTTACATTAATTATGTATACATGCAGTCACATTGTATTTCTGATATATATTTTGACTTAACGTCCCTTTTGTTTTTATTTGTAAATACGTGCTTTTTGTAAAAATAAAAAAAAACTGATCCAATTTTCTTTCTTTTTCACAGGACAAGGTCTCAGATTTGATATATTTTATATTTATGTCAAATCTTTTATAAACACACACTATGCAGAATAAATGTCATGTAATAAAGTGTGACTTCCTTAAGTAGAAAACTGTGCTTTTAAGTTGTATTCAATGTTTAGGAGAGACATTCATGGAAGATTTATTTATCTATGACTGGTAAATCTTGTAAATGACCATGGCGTGTCAGAGAAAAACTAGGGTAATTACTGCCATGCACATGTGATTTGTGCTGCTCTAAATTAGGCTTTTCATGCAGAGCACAGCAGGCGTCTGTGCTGTACCTGCGTGTGTCCATACGTCGAGACCTCGGCTGTAAACCGGGGCTGCCGTGCAAGCTTAGGTTACAAATCAAAGCCCTGTGGTAAAAGATATATGTCAACAAATGCATCAATATCAGACGCAGCAGAAGGTTGACGTGGCAAAAAAAAAAAAAAAAAAAAGAAATGAACAACTGTGCTTTTGTTCAGAAATCAGTAAAAGTTCTCACACACATTTGGAATGTGGTTTTATTGGTTTTCTTTTTTTTTGTTTTTCAGATCAATTCATCTCTAAGAAAAGTCTGAAAGGGCGCCCGCATCTGGGAACGTCAGTTTAGATGATTTCATAATAAGGCCAGTGAGGAATGTACAATATTCACGCAAGGCCATAAAAGTTTTACAAGAGCGAAAATGTGGCTGCGAGAATGAAGTTTTAGCATGTGTAGATGAGTTTCCTTTAGTGGAGCGAAACTGAGCAAACACTTATAATTACTCTAAGTCCCAAGCCACAGACGTAGTTTCGAGAAAACTTGTACGCATCTCCAGATTTTATGACATGCCAAGAAAGACGCACACGGTAAAAGAACAGTGCCTTGTAAAACTATTGAAACCTCACATATTTCATAAGGATCGTGTGTGATAGAGCAATATAAAACTGCATAATTATGACATGGAAGGGAAATGATTCCACACTTCAGTTGTCCCAAATAGAAATTTAAAACACGTGATCTGCATTTGTGTTTTCTCCCTTTTAACAAAAATATCCCTTAATAAAATTAATTGTAGCCCTTTAAAATCACCTCCTCCTCTCCTTTATTATGACACTGTAATGCACAGTTTTATGCTTTTATTTGTATAAGGCACTTGTATGTAATCTAATCTAATCTCAGTATGAATGTAGCCGTTCTAAAAAATCCTCAGAGATTTGGTGACTCTGGAGGAACTGCAGCTCAGGTGGGAGAGTCTGTTGAGATTATTGTTTTTCTTTACAAACTCAGATTTCAAAAAAAATATGTCAAGATGTTAAAATAACGAAATAACGGCCGGTTCTGTGTTCAGTGTGGAAGGCGCTCGAGTCAGGTCAGACCGTAAAAGACCTTTTTGGGTTTGTTGAAGAGCACTGTGGAGGAAAATTTGCATTGCACATAACCTTAAATACACTGTCTGACTGTGACATGGTGGTGGCAGTGTCATGCTGTGGTGACATTTTTTCTTAGCAGAGAAAAAGAGGCTGGTTAGAGATGATGGGAAGACAGATGGCGATAAATCAGAAATGATGCCTGTAGAAACCCAGTTAATGGCTGCAAACATTTGAGATTGAGGTGGAGAATCACCTTTCAGTTGAACGACAACACAAAAATATACTGAGAATCACAATTGAACGGCTTTGGTCAAAATGTATTTACACGTGACATGATTCAGTCAAAGTCCAGACCAAACTGGCAAAGCTTAAAAATCTTTGTTCACAGATGCTCTCCCACCAGCTTGACTGAACTTCAACTACTGCAAAGAGGAATTGGTAGAAATTTGAGTCTCTAGATGTGCAAATCAGAAAGTACCGATTTAGGGGTTCGGTTTTTTATCCTGAAAATTAATACCAAAAATCCTTTACTTTCTACTTAGCAACAATGTGCTGTTTTGTGTTTGGATTGTCACACAAGATATCTCCAAAAGGCATTCAATTTGATGGTTGTACAAGAAAAAGTTGAAGTTGCATGAAAGCTTATGCGAGGCACTGTAAAAGCAGAAGGGAAGCAGAGGTGCTGGAGGTGACGAGATCATGAGGCAATTACTGTACACTGTACACGTCTTCAGTAGAGAGAGCAGTTAACTTCCACACGTCAATAAATCTACAATGAATCTGTTCCAGTTTCCCTGTAACGAGAGACAATTAGTTTTAAAAGGAACATGAGATAAGATCATTTCAAGTCACAGCTTAGAGTTTGGACAGAAAAAGACACATTGTGTAAGGGAGTGTGTGCGCGTCTGTGTGTGTGTGTTTTATTAAACAAAGTCTGAGACTGAATCCTGGAGCATAAAACAAACTTGTAAATCTCAAATGACCTATAAAGCTTGTTAACTCTGTTCCTGGAAACTTGCGTGTCAAGAGAAAATATGATTAGTTCAATACAGCGAGCATATCTTGACAGCTATTTTCAATTATATGGACATTTATAAAACAAACAAAAAACAAAAGTCTCTTGTCAGCAAATATATAGGAATTCAAAACATTTTTTTTTCTTCCTACGTTTCCCTGTTTCGGTCTTATCGGCGGGTCAACTGTGACCTCCTCCTTCTCTCTCCGTTTCAAAGTGATTTATGTCTTTGTAACCCCGTTCGAGAAATTAATGTGTGGACCCGGGGCCTTTGTAGCGTCTGGTTTCCCCCGCAGGCTGCAGTAAAATCAGAAGGAGGGCCAGGAGAGGGGCAGCGTTTGCGTGACTGCAGAGTGGGGGAGCAGGCGGCTGTGAGCCTCAGCCGAGAGGCACCTGTGAGCTTCCCCCTCCACCTACACGCATGTTACGATGTGGCCCCAACATTTAAAGCTCTCAGGCTGGTAGGTTTGAGGGCCCGTGTTTAAGTGTGCAGATTTATGAGGGGTGGCTTCAGCATATCGGAAAACCTGTGCTGTTTTTGCAGGAAGGACTAAATGAGGCTCGTGAATTTCAGAGCTGAGAAAGAAATGTCAGGTTGCCTTCGGGTTATGGTCATAATCTGGGGAAACTCTCAAACAGCGCACCAATTTTTTTTTTTTTTTTTTTTTTTTTTTTGTTGATGCCTGAAAAGCACCTGACTGTGATGAACTGTCTCGCGTGAGACCTAGAATCTGGTTTTGACCTCCTTTGTTGCAGTTCATCAACATCCTTCATCGATTTGGGAGACGTGGAGGACGCCGAAAGCGGAGGGGTCAGGAAAGGGGGAGTAGAAGACGAAGTGAGGGGGTGACTGGGTGAAAATATTCAGGCAGATAAGCTGACCTCTGCGTTTTGTTCTTTCTCTTCCTGCAGTTTCCTGTCTGTTCTTCGCACGTCATGTGCAACAGCAGGACGGATCATAAAACTCTTCACTGTCACGAAATGGGCTTCTCCTCGTCCCTCCCACCCTGCGGCCTCAGCTGCTCTTCATCAGCCCCATCAATCACTCACCACCTTGTTAAGCGAAAGCCCTGATACACAACGAGGAGGGAATCCAGAGGATCTCTCACACAACCAGAGCTGCCTATGAAATGTTACGATTAACTGTAAAATAGTCGCTCTATGACGACATTCAGACTTAAAAATTCAGATTTTTTTTATTTCAGGATTCAATTTTGTGAGATAATTTATTTTTTTAGCTAGCACAAGAAATGCGTCTAAAGCTTTTTCTATGCGGAACAGCTTTTACCACTTCTTGCAGCTGCTTCTTCAACTACCTTTTCTTCCTTTGAATAAAAACTTTTGGTGTCTTCTTTTTTTCTACTCTTTAGGAAATTCCTCCTAATCCTGATCTCCTTGTTCCATTTTATATATGTTCTTATGCAGACTTTGATGAGTAAATCAGGACATCCTGGAACATAGACGTTGTCTGGTGGGATCAGCTCATAAAACTAAAATCTCCTTAAGTTTTCCTTAAAAAGGAATGCCAGTAATAGGCCAACACGTTTTAAAATACCACATGTTGAATGTTCCCAAACCAGAAACCTTCAATGATGGTCTTCTATGTAACATTAAGCTGACTCAGAAAATGCTGATTTAATTTTAATACATGAATTATTCAATATTTAATTTCAAATTTAGTTTGATTCTTGCTGAATTTTAGCTAACTTTATTCACAATCCCATTCCTTTTTGGTATTTTAACCTTTTTAGCATTTTTTTCTATCCCTTACAATTTTTTAAGGGCTTGTTCCTTCTTTCTTCCAGGACTAAAGTAAAGCTATTTGGACCCCCTATTTTTACAGATAAATTAGCAGTTTATGTTGGGGAAGGTCATATTTTTGGCTTATGAGTAATTACGTTTTTTACGCTTTGTTTTTTTGTTTTGTTTTGGGTTTTTTTTTAAACCATCTAATATTAGATCAGCATTTCCCCCTTTTTTTTAACCACTTTTCCCAGTTGACTTCCATTTAAAACATGTAAATAATTTATTATGTATTCCAAATCTAAACCTTATGAAATGCTTAGTGTTGAAGTCCTGTGTGAAGGTAAATCTTCATTCTAATCTTGAGTGTTTATCAGGCTTTGAGAGTTTTGTTTCACAGGATTTTTCTTTATTTATCTCCATCCTTCTACTCTGAACAACTTTTCTGTTCTGGCTAAAGAAAAAAACGTCCCTGAATGCTGCCGTCACCATGTTACACAGATGGGACGGTATACTCAAGATGCTACACATAGTGTTATTTTTTTTTCCTCCTCTGATACATATTTGCATGCATGATAAAAAGTTCAGTATTTAATAATGAAATGACATTAGATGACAACTTATTGCAGTGGATTATTACAAGGGATTTATCTAGTAGATGGATACCATCCTTTCAAATTTTTGTTTTGAAAAAAAAGTATTATTTATCTACACATATCTGTTACTCCATAAAATCTCAATAAATATAACAAGTTTGTGGTAACATGACAAAATGCTTGTTTTTGCGATAGCATTCTCCAAAACCTCATGCATGACACCACAGTCAAAATAACTTTTTCCTAATAGGTTCTAATTGTCAGGAAGCGCTGATAATGTTGGTAATGTATCATGATAAACTCTTGCATGAAGATAAATTTACAATAAGAAATATTCAGGCTTCCAGCCCTTCATTTTTTTTTTTTCTCCCCACAACTATCCAGCGGTAAAAGCTGCTGTCAGCACCATAAGTGATTTCACGAGTTGTCTCTTTATTTAAACATTTGTTGGACATTGCAGTGTTGAAATCTTTAGTAACATGCAGCCGCACTTATGATTGTTTGGCTTTAAGCAGTTTTGCTGTGTTTCAGCAGCAGACAGCTGTCTGTTGGCGCCAAGACGGGGATGTTGACAAGTCGGATACTTCTGCTGCTTTCTGACATCTTCTTTGGTGCAGTGGATGAAAAGCTTTTCAGTCTTCAGGTTAAACCCAGAAGTGGCACCAACTTGAGGCTCTGAAACATGCGCTGCCTTTTAGGGAAGTGGTACTACTGGTTAGCGCCAAATCTTGTTGTGTTCTCACAGCCATCCTTCTTTGTAGAGGCATATAAAGAAAAAAAAATAATAACAGAAGGCAGATGAGAGCATATTGTTTATTGTTATATGCTATGAAAAATGAAACCACAACTGAAACTCTTAAACAGCTGTGTATAATGTAATTTGTGATTTCTAAAGCATTTTAAGAAGAGCCTTAATAAATAAAGAGTTGTCACAAATTGCCTCTCTATATCTATTGAAATTTATGCATTCCAGTATTTATTTATTTTTTTCCATTAAATCATCTTTTGTTTTAAGCAGCAGCTGCCAGAAATATTTCTTTTTGATGGAAGATCTAAGCAGACCTCATAACTCGCAATTGGATCCCACACTTCGGGAGATGAAAGCTAAGAATGTAAAGCTGTCTGGATTCACTCACACTGCACTTTGTTTGCTTGCATTTATATCGACTGTAGCTGTTCGAGCCTTTCAAATTCACACTCATTGATTCTGAGGTATTTTCCTCACAGAAATGATGCAGACTTTCCCACAATGATAAGGAGTTTCTGGCTCGTTGACGTGACGAAGCAAAATACGATAAAATCATGGCACTTGTTGTATTATGTAAGCAGCGTGTACAAAAGCAATATTTATGAAGCACTTAGGCTTATTAGGACAACAACCATTTTATCGACTGGTAATGGAGCTAGGCACTGATAAAATATCATTTTATCATTTGCAACCGTTTAAAATAATTTGGGTAGTTTATAATCGAATCTACTTTTAAGTAACTATCAAAAACATCTCCCTCTCATTTCTTATTCCATAAAAATAATAATAATCAAAGAAGGAATTGGTTTGAGGTTAGGGCTTGAAATGTGATCAAAATGGTAAAACAAAAAAAAAATCCTATACTCTAACAAGATGTTATTTTTTTAAGCTATTTTCCTTTACAACCTCTGATTTGCTGTCCATAGATCAAAATACTTGTCTCAAACAGAAGTATTTTCAGGGATAAAAGCATGTAGCAGGACAGCACGGCAGTTTATCCGTCACTTTATTTGCTTCACCTCAGAAAAATGCTTCAAATAATCCCATTGTTTCAGAACTGCATATCCAGCCTGTCTACTTTATATAACTTTGTTTCTGATGTGTTGTTGGAAACAATGTTTGCTATTATATGCACCTCTGCTAAAAGGATGTGACATCAGCGCATTTTTGATCCACTGGCAAGAAACGCTCAGTATTAAGACGTTCCGCTTGCTTGCAAGTTTACTTTAGCATTAATGTTGCTAAACCGTCTAAACCAAATAAAGGCTAAATTCTTCATTTAACAAAGAAATGTTCTCATCTATAAGTCATAGGACAGTTCTTAACTTTTGCTATGTTGAGTTATTATTTCATAATTCTCCATATTCAAACATATTACTCTTACCATTCTCCTGAGTAAAAAAGTATCTTTAATTTTTTTACGTGAGCAGAAAGTAATCCGTTCGTGATATAAGAGCTCCTTGCATGTTTTTTGTCTCCTGGCAATATGTCCGTAAACTATTTAAGTCAAAACCTGAGCCCTCAGAGGTTTCATTTCAGGTCAGCCGTTCTTTTGCGTAAACATATTAAATTTCCTCTGTCTTTTTTCAACTTGGACCCTGCAACGATCCAACGGTGATTCTCACTACACAACCAAGAGCGAGAGTATATTCTGTAAATAAATGAACTAAGATCACACAAGGAGATAAATACGGAAAGCATCCAGTCTCGTGCCAGTCTCAATCAGCTCTTGTTTGCGTTTGTGTGTTTGCATTTAAGTTAGTGGCAGTTTAATGTGAGGGACCACCGGAACAGTTTGTTTCCCGGAACTGTTGTTTCTTTTATTTTTCTTTTTTCATCCTCTACAAGACTCATTTTTATAAAATGTCTCTTATTTGTCATTTAAGGCAATCTCAGCACTTAAGGATGTGGCGTTTTGAAGTAATTGTACAGTCACAGTATTGCGGTCCAGCTCTTTTGCAAAATGCCTTGGACAAACCACAGGATTAAAGCAGAATGAGTGTTCAGTTAGAGCACGTAAATCTTCGGAACATGCTTCTTTGAAATTTGCTCTTTCGTCGCGTTCAATCTCAGGTGCATTTTATCCCATGAAGCAATATTTAATCAATAATTTTTTATATTATTTGAAAAATTCACTTTTCTATGCTGAGAATCCAGGCTGGGGGTGTTCCTTTGTTCTACAACTCTCTGTTGAAGCTAGTGTTTCTGTTTACAAGATCTAAAGCATGACTTCCAGCTTCCAGAGCCAAACTGCTTCAAGTGATTCCATGTCAGCAGAGGTACTGACTGAAGTCATGTCAGAGGTTAATCTGGAACATACTTTTGATTATATGGGGTTGTGTTATTCTGCTTTCCTAACACTCTGTCTGATTTATGGGCCTCATCTTGCTGCTGGTCGCTGTAGCTGCTGCAGCGAAATCAGAAGCTTCTCAATGTGCAACCGGGACTTAAACTGGTGCACGTGTTAAAAACGACCCAAGTAAATAATAATGAGGAAAGAAGACTTGCATGTGAATGCATTAAACTGTCTCACTTGGGAATTAGCTACTCGGATGGTAACAGTCACACTCTTTTCTTTCAAGGTGTAGGACTCTGAGTTAAAACTAAAACTTCAAATTTAAAGATTTATTCTAGTTATATGCACCGCTGCAAAAACACAAAGTCTGAACATTTTTAATTTTTTTCTCTATAGTTTCCAGTACAAATAAGACAAAACTAACTTACACATAACTTTTCATCAAGAAAGTGTGAGCTTCTTTTAGGCCAATTATGTCTTAATATTGATGAAAAAGTATTAGTTCCATTTGAAGATTATTTCACTTAACAATCTACCGATGGAACAAGTTTTTTTTTTTTTTGTCAATGTTAGGAAATTATTGACCTAAAACCAGCTCCTATATCTTGCTGAAAAGTTAGCTTTGTCTTATTTCAAGTGTAGCAAGATATTTTCACTAGAAGCTAGACCAAAAGTACTTGGTGATATATAGTGATTTTGTAGTGTTTCCATGGTAACTACTAATAAATATTTTTCTTTTCCTTTATTTAAAACTTTTGAATGGTAAAGAGCTTTTTAACATTTACAAGGAAAGAAAGAAACTACTCATTTAAGAATGTTTTTTTTTTTATTGGTATGCGATAGTCTAATCTTAAATGTCTTCTTGTTATTAGCTATAAGTAGAAAATAACAAGAAACATAATGGAAACCATTAAAGCATTGGTTTGTGTTTCACATAGTGAATTCAGTCCCTGAAAAATAAATTACCTTTTCAATAATCTTCATATATCATTGATGATAACTGTATGATGGACAACATTTTGAATGTTCTGGACACCCTGCTTTGTGAAAACATCTTTTTTATTTTTTTTATTTTTTATTTTTTTCTAAACGGTTGACACTTTTTCTCCCATTACCTTTTGTATACCAAATCAGAACACAATTGGGGAAATTTGCCATGATGTGCGGTGACGTCAGTATTTGTGTGAGAATTTGTTGAATTACATCAGTCTGAACAAGTGACCGCTCCGAACACTGCCACAATCCTCTCGCACCTCTTGCTCCTCTTTCTCCAGTGCGGTTCGTGCTACAGTAAACTCTGAATGACCCATCTTTAGATCCCGATCCACAGCAATTACAGCTGGGCATGCTCGACTTCACTTTGTGTCAGCCACGTATTCAAAGTGTCCCCATTCTTTCAGTTCTAGAAACCAGCTAACTCTGCCATGTACTTTTGCCATTACTACATCTGAAGATCGCCTCTTTAGCAGCGCAGTAAAATTTGCCTTTCACACAGGCAGCTGGCCAAAGCAAATAAACCAGCCACATGCCAGCAAACGAGGGCATGAAAGGGGTCAGGGGGGGCCTTGTCGAGAGGTGCCAGAAGTGACAGAGGGAGGAGGGATATGGTCACGCAAAGAAAACAAGCTCAGCAAGAGCGAGGGCAGCCTTCTCACGCAGGGGCCCAGACTTGTGTCTTGTCATGCAACAGCCACCCCGTCAACCCAAATTAGGGCTGATGGAGGTAATAAACCGAGGGGGTGAAAGGAAAGGAGGGTTTCCCTGCGTGTCTTTCGAGAAAATAAAAATAAGAGGAAGGATGTGGTTGGCCACCTTTTAGAGGGGTCATATAACACAACACTGGTGACCTCAGTACACCACAGATGGTCATGCTCTTTGAAAGGCGAAACCAAATCTTCAGCTCATGCTGCCTAACAACCTAAGAGGCATAAATCCATAAATAAATGAAATACAAAAGTCTGTTATGTAAGCATAAATACAACAATAAAAATTTAATTAATTTAAATGAATTTCCAGTTGATAGATATAAAAGCTCATGTCCACCCTACTCTTGACATTTTTTGCGGTTGGATTGATCTGTTTGCAAATTCAGTCAGCTAAATCAGCTGATGCAAAAATTTACTAAATTTCTTAATGTCACGAAAACTGCGGAGGTTCCTGACATCTGCAACATGGCTCAACAACCAGGGTGCCATTTTGCGGAGCCCCAAATTATTTTTCTATTGATTTTCTAGTTCTCTATTTTTAGTTCAGTATGAATTGGACACCATTCATACTGAGCTTAGCATAGCTTAGGCTCTGGCAGAAAACAATTAAGGTACTTAGGCTATTAAATTAAGTTAGTTTCCAGTTAGCTGCTCCTGATTTGGTGCTAAACTAAAGGGCTACTTTACTGTTTCTAAGAACCTTGGACAGTCTTTATAATTTTCTCAAGTTTAAAATCTAAATGCTTAAAGATCTATTGCATATATGTAATCTGCATGGAATATTCTTTAAAGCACAGGTAAGTAATAATTTCATTAGATTTACCATGCTAAAGAAACATATCTTAAAGTCTTATTCACCTAACCTGTAGTGTAAAGTTAATGTTTTTTTTGTGTAAACTTGCTATTTTCACTGTGGAACCTTTTGCATACATCCCCCACTTTTTATTCTCTTATGCAACTTACAGACATTTACAGAAGGGCTACAACGTCCAGTATTCATTTCATAATCAAGTGAGTTAATAAAGAATATGATATTTACCCCACTGAAAGCTATGTTAGATCAAGAGATTCACGGTGTTTCACGACATGTGATCTGGGATTAAAAGACGAAAATAAATGATAGATACTCGATAAGA
Source organism: Poecilia latipinna (assembly GCF_001443285.1). Classification (NCBI taxonomy): domain Eukaryota; kingdom Metazoa; phylum Chordata; class Actinopteri; order Cyprinodontiformes; family Poeciliidae; genus Poecilia; species Poecilia latipinna. The sequence goes on along the minus strand of NW_015112959.1, from coordinate 58,644 downwards.
ACATAATGTCAGTTTAGACATTCCTTCTTGCTGTTTGGCTTACTACTTCGTGTTTAACTTGCTCCCAAAATAACTATAGAACCCCAAGGAACGTACCTTATATAGACAAAACCCTCTGAGAGCAGCATTCAAGCAGTGCCAAGATAAAATTACGGCACATTCATTTTCCTAACGTGACATTCCTCGTTGGCCGACTGTACACTGAAGGAGAAGCATGATGATAAGCCACTCAATCAGACGGAGAGAGCTAGTTATTTCTGTGACTGACAGCCTTAAAGCATCCTTATGTCTGCTTACTTTGCAAATAAAGATCCAGTATACACGAGAATGTTGGACTTGTCAAACAGATGGATTGTTCTTGGTTATTTCCACATTTGTTCAGCCTGACAGAGAGGATGAGGCTGAACCCAGAACAGCTGGGCCCTGCACATATGCCAAAGTGAAATAAAGTCTGGAAACTAAAAGATAATTTGTAAGAAATGATGTTACATGATTAGCTTTTAATGAGTGAACGGTTCTCTTCTCTGGCTCAGACTTGCATTCGTTCTGTCCAGTATTAATATTCTGCTGTCAGTCCTTATTTCTCCTCATGAGTTAAACAAAGTGGTAAAAAAATATATATCTGCGTGGAGGCTTCAAGGTTGTAGCAATGATGTCAACTTTACCTCTAGACTGATTTCCAAATGCATACGAGAGGGGCACCAAAACAGGGCAGAGTAGTGAAAGCAATGTGGATTCATTTGTTTGAAAAGAGCAAGATTGGGTTTAGAAGTATACAAAGTCAACATGCGGGAATCACACAGAGCCGTTTCATGAAACTAATAGGTGAACGTCTGCAAGTGTGAGGACGCTATTGTGATCTGTCTCCTTCAGGGTACAATGTGGGTCTTTCATTAGCAGAACAATACAATCAGTCAAAACCAAAAAGTCCAGCTAAGCTACAGCCAGCTCCAAGATGAATCAAGCTAAGACAAAAATAATTAGACTACAAATAAATAACATCTTGTGAGAAGATAAAATTACTGCACATTCATTTTCCTAAGGTGATATTCCAGCACAAACTGGAAGAAAGATTCTACATTGGTTGCAAATTTCAACCACATAAAATCCAGACAAAAGCTCTAGCTGATCAGGGAGACTGAATGCAGGCTCTAAAAGGTTTACTGCAGGATTTTATTTTTAGTTGAATCTACCTTCCTGCTCTTCCACTCCGTCTTAAAAAGCATCCCCACAGCATGATACTGTCACCACCATGTTTCACCAAGGACACGGTGTGCTCAGGCAACATGTGGCATTCTGTGTGTACTGGCCTCATCTGATCAGATCTGCTTCTTACACATGTTTGCTATGTTACTTTTTAATGAATTTTGGCAAGACAAAGGAGATTTATTTTAGTTTTCTTTAAAGAATAGTTTTCTTCCTTCAACGAGGCGTTGAAAAGATCACAAAAGGGAAAAATGTCCATGTTACCATTTGAGCTGACTTTTGATTACTGGCTCACTATTCAAAGTTTTCAGAAAAGTTGGTGTTATTCTTTTTTGAATTTTCTTCACATACAATTTATAAAATAATTTGTGAAAACAAATGAAAAGAACGAGGGCTTCCTTTGATCTGAATACAGAAGCATTTTTAAAGCTTTGAGGCATCTGTTAATGTTAATGAAAAACACATTCCAATAGCACAAAGACGAGGCCTTGATGTCGACAGAACATTCCTGTGAAAGAAGTCCCAACAGAAAAGGAATGCCAGCAGTCACGATTTTAAGGAAGTCAAGTGAATTCACAGCTCATGCTGAAGTTTCTGCTCGGCAGTAATTACTTCAGCCATTTACAACCCCAGATACACAGAGTTGTGGTGTACAAATTGGTCGAGTGGTCACAGGGCCACCCACAATCACATAATTAACTCCTCAAAGCTTTGTATGCTCAGATTTTCAATTCATTTGTAAATATCTTCGTCATTCTTGTATATCCTGTTCTACTTTCACTGCACCATATGTGGTAGCAAACAAGGCGGGCATACATTAATATTTTCTCTCTTTTCTGAAAAGTTTCCAAGTCTTACAGGTCCCAGCATGATCTCATCTGTACAAGAGTTGGAACAATATGTCACTTAGCCTCATTTTCAGGGTTGCAAAATACATTAGGCAGTCCAAGTGAAGTCTCAAACACAGAAGAGTACTGCAAAGTCACGCAATGAGAAATATCCATACTACATTCATTGAGCTTGTCGCTGTCTTGGATGATGATAATAATAATAATAATAATAATAATAATAATAATAATAATAATAATAATAATAATATAGTTTAAATGTAACTGTTGAGGCTGTCGGTGTTGTTCCATAAGATCTGAAAAAAAAAAAAAAAAACTAAACTAATCAGAGTGGTGTACATAATCCCGGTCAAATTAGTACATGTCTTTGCTAAATCCTACTCATTTAAATAATTGGAACAATATGTAAAAAGTAACCACTACATCTCAAATAGACTCAGAATCAAAACTTACTTTGTATATGTATGTATGTGTGTAGGTAGGTAGGTAGATAGGTAGGTAGCAGTGACGTGCAGTCAGGGGAGGCAGGTGAGGCAGAGCCTCACTTGTCATCATGGAAAAATAATATATAATAATAAAACCATTTATATTGCTATTTTCACCCTGTGGTTTGTACTATAAAGTATCTATTTTTTTACTTAGCTTAACCAATTCTGATTAGTTTTTTCTTCAAAATCGCTGGATTTTTCCATTTTCCCATTCAAATGCTCAGAAGCGAAGCCGGTGAGGCAGCAGCGAGCTGAGCCTCACCTGGGATTGCGCAACCTGTCGCTAACTGCACTGTCTGCCATTCAATGAGAGCATGTTCGTCCTGTCTGTACGCCAGCAATAAAATGGCTAAAAAACATTTAATATATGGACTGATTTTCCATAATTTAGCTTATGTATATAATGTACAGTGTTTTTTTGTCACCAACTGTGTGTATCGTGTTTTGTGTGAGGAGGAGCGATCAGAAACGGCAGAAAACAGACTCGAGGTGAGCCAGGCAGTTCTCTTGCCTCATGGCAGGGGGCGCTCATGATCCCAGATATTGTGACTGCACAAATGTAGAGCAACTGTAGAGTAAGACACAGTGAGCTAGCCATGGAGCTAGCCGTACAGTAAATAAGTAAAGTACAGCGATATATTTGTTTTCTCCTCTCTTCCAACGTCAACATGAAAAACTACATTTCTACACTTAAACAGTTTTCTAAAGTGGATTTTCATTTGAAGCAGGAGATGATAACTAAGGAAGACCAACACCGGAGCTGAAAGTTTTGCTTCGAGACAGTTTGATGATTCTCAAACGGAGTAGAAAAGACATGCCGGTGATAGACTTGGCTTTGGATGAACGGATATTTTTGTGCAGAATTAGCGGTTCATGGATTTCATTGATAGATAAAGGTAAGACAGCAATAAGATGTTTTTTTATGAAATGTATGTTTTTTGGGCTACAGTTTGTATGTCTAAATAATTCAGTAAAGTAGAAGCGGTAGCTAATCTACCACAGCAATTATTTAATTAAACATTAAGCCTAAAACATACTACAACAACAGACTAAATGTTCTGTTCTGTGTGCAAAATAAATTCTTTAATGTTTTTGGTGCTAAATCCTAAAACATGAAGTGGCATTGTTGTCAGTTGCTATGGCAACGAGTCTGCGTAGCTTGGCGAATACAGATAACTTTGCTGTGGATCATAGCACCAAATTAATACCTACATTTTTAAGTTTCACTGAGTTAACGCGGCTACGGATGTCATCTAAAAGATTAGTCTTTTTGCCCCCCAGCGTTGTATGCATGCGCGAAATTTCCGTAGGTCCAATAACATGCATGGTGTCTAAGTCATAAGTCAGTGCCTCACCAGCAATGAACCTCACCGCACGTCACTGGTAGGTAGGTAGGTAGGTAGGTAGGTAGGTAGGTAGGTAGGTAGGTAGATAGATAGATAGATAGATAGATAGATAGATAGATAGATAGATAGATAGATAGATAGATAGATAGATAGATAGATAGATATTGAAGACCAAAACCCAGAGTAGTTTTTATATACAGAATAGATATATAAAAAAACCTACTCTGGGTTTTGGTCTTCAATTACATGAAAAGAGCAACAGGAAAACGTCCAAGTGAGGAACGTTAATCATGTTGCAGTAAAGTGGGGTTTACTGGAGGCAGCCTAATAAATATGCTAGAGCAGTTCTTATAAGGAGGTGGGAAATGTGCAACGAACCATGTCTTTAACCATGTCTTTAGCCTGTCATTGGTAAGCTCACAAATCCTGGCTCATATGGAAGTTATTTGGACTTGTGCGTTCCCCCTCGTCTCATTTTAATCACTCCCTGCAGCCTCACACCTCCTCCTCCCACCCCCTGTCCCTGCTCAACAGGGAAGCCAGAGTTCAGTGACCAACCTCCGTGCACGCTAGGCCGGCATGGCACGCAAGCTCATCACCACACTGCTCCCCCTCCTGCACACAGTCTAATGCATTATAAATAAAATCCCTTTGCTGTACAATTTACAGTGCTCCTGTTCTGGAGCCAGTATACAATAACGATCTGTTGGTTAGCCTAAAAGAACAGAGAAATAGTCCAATTAGGATAGAGCGCTTTAAAAGAAGAAAGAGATTAAACACAATTTCCAAATTAAACATTTTTACTAAGTTACAGAATTTACTTTATGAGTTATGATGCAAAATTAAACACCTAAATTAAGTACGTAAAGAGCACTGCCAGCTATACTTATTTTAAGTCTCATAACACCTTTCTGCTGATTACTTATCCTGACTAAGGCATCTTTACACAATTATTACTGCTGAAATTAGATGAATGTGCCACTTTGGAAGGAATTTCAATAAATTTTTAACCAGCACTAGTCAAATGTTTAAAACTATTCAAAATAAGATCCAATAAAAACCATTACCTTAGAAAGTTTCCTGTTAAGGCTAAGCACTTTAAAGCATGTTCCAGAAAACCAGTTTCCAAAAATTGCCCATTCAAGTCCATATTTGGACACTTTGAATGATATAAAACAGTGGAAATTTTAAATTGCAACTAATTTCAAGAAGTTAAAAGTAAATCAGTCAAATGCTCCTAACAATGGTTCTAAATTGCATAATGGAGGAACACTGTCATGACGTACTGAATGTAAAGTGTTGCAAAGAATAGGAGCTACTTAAAGAGACAGACGCTTTTAATTACAAAGTCAAATTTCAAATTTTTGTTATATATAACAACTGAAGGTAACATTAATACATTAATATGTCCCTGGAAAGTACACCTCACCCCTTTAATAGTTTCTTGTTCATCTATCAATATAATTATTCACATTCATTCACCAACAGATCTTTTGCATTGCTCTACCATCAAGTAATTAAAATACTTATATCTTTCTAAAACGGTACATTTAGAAAAACTACCTAATCAAAATCTGCATTAATGCTCAACAGTTACCCTTTTAATATTCACTGATCCGCTGCTACACTATGCAGAGGCTGGAAATACACTCACCTCAGTATGCCAAAGGCTTAAAGGGACCATCAAATATTTGACCACATGCAAGAACTCAATGACTGCAATAGAAAATTGTACTTTCAGCCCAGGTTCTCATTAAGACTTTGAAAACAGAAAAAAAAGACAGCAAAAAGCCATATTGATGGATCAATATAGTGATCCATCAATATATTGTAAATATAGCATGCTAAATCCCAATACATGTACTATATATAAAACATGAAGTATGTGCCTGCCAGCGCATACTTCATGTGGCATGAAGTACGTTTTGAACGTGATTTTTAGTGCCTTGTAAGGCACGCCATAATGAACAACAAAAAACCAAGAAACAGTAAAGAAGCAATCAACCCCAACTTAGATAATATGACTGAGGCATTCGGCCAAATTATTTTATTCTTCTGTGTACTGTGTGCTCATACTGAACCACCAAACCGCATGTCTGACAGGGACTTCCGTTGGCATGTCAGGACCGAAATTAATTCTGACTTTGTTGTTTCTTTTCTCAAACTGTTTACACGCGAACAACAATCAACTCAGACAGTGACAATTTTCAAGTATCTCTATTTCCTCATCCTGTGGTCTGGCGAGAGAAAATGCTGTCTCTGAAACATCACCGTCTTTAACTAGCTATGTCCGGTGGTTACCCCCCCGCCCCCTCGGCAGCTTGGGATGGAGATAGCTAAGGGAATGTTTTTGTTGGTGTGTTAACTGGTATATCTAAATTGTTCTTGGCTGCTGCAATTTTTCAAGTTCAGATCGTCTATGCTTTATATTCTAAAACCTCCAATTTGCTTCTTTTTCTGAGTTCCAGTCGTTTCCCAATTGCCTGTTCGACCCCTGGCTTTCCTCTTCCCACTGCCTTACTTTACGTCCATAAACTCCTTCAACGCCCCCCCCTCCCGATTCCCCCTTTCTGCCTCCCTCTTGGTGCTGTGCGTGACAGTAGCTCACTGAGAAGTGGAAATGAGACTAGTAAACAATGATTAGCTCCAGAGACGGGGCAGGCTGGTCTGCCATTGGTCCTGTCTGCACACAGTGAGCTCGCCCACCCGCCAGCACATGACATAAGGGCCTCATCGCTCATCCCCCCACCTCCCCTCCAAACCCCTTCAGCCCCCTACCCTCCCGCTCAGTCAGAGTCAACACAGGGTCAGGGCCAACCTTTCACAGCCAGGTTATAGGGGGGTAATCACAGGCAAACACGGCAACCACACGCAAACTGCACACACGACACTCCCAACACCAATCCCATATGCACATACACACACACACTTCCACCTTGCCACCCAAGTACCCCCTTCCTTTCTCACAAACCTGGCTCTAATTAGCATGATGGGGATGCAAGTAGCCGCATGTGCATGATGAGGATTTGGTGGTGAGGCCTTTGGAGGTGGGGGTGATACTCGCTACAGAAACAAGGGGAGAAATGAACAGTGATACATAGCGCAGGCAGTGCATTCAGAGACATTACTATGTGTCTGGTTAACCAAGAAATCATTCTAGGGGCTTTGGTTCTCTGCCACACCGCATTGCTCAAGACAAACAGCTCTGGGGCAGAGCTTTGAAAAGCCTCAACATCTGTGAAGGGCTGATTTGGAGCTATTGTTAAGAAAGAAAAGCACAGAACATGCAATTTAGTTGTGCTTTTATTATTTTAAACCTTATATATTTTTTTTTTTTTGTGGGGGGGGGGGGGGGGTGCAGGGTTTTTATCAGACAGTAA
>NW_015112959.1:37142-48326 GCF_001443285.1 Poecilia latipinna | reverse complement strand
TGTTTGTTTTTGTTACTTGGATTTTTGTGAGGGAGGGCGGGTGGTTGTGGGTGGGGGTACAGTTTGTTTGACCTAATAGAGGCACTCATCAAAATGTAATGTTTGTTACTGGTGACTTCATGGTGTTTTTTATGACTTTGTATTTTTTGTGTTTTTATTATCTAAAGCGCTTTGAACTGCCTTGTTGCTGAAATGTGCTACACAAATAAACTATGTAAATAAACTTGACTGATTGATAATATAAAAAAAATGTATGCCATAGATGGAAAATGTAAAATAAATGTGTTGCATAAATACTGAAGTGGTGGACTAGTGTGCACACATATCGTGTCATGCTATTATTCCAAACCCATTGTCTTTGTCTTATTAGTCATGCTACAATCATCAACATTAATGCATTTTATCATAATTTTATATGACATTGCAACACAAAGTAGAAACAAATACATGTTTTTCTTTGTTTAATAAAATAATGAAAATTGTAGACTCTGATATAAAGTTAAGTGCAACTAAATGTGCTCAGAATATGTTTAATTAGTAAAAAAAAAAAAAAAAAATCCACTTGTGTGCAAATTAGACTCTTGTTGAAAAAAAAAGTTTTGTCTAATTTTAAGTATACAAAGATATTTTCACTAGAAAGCTTTCCTTTAGGAGGACATTGATCCCTTTCAGAGCTGGTCAGATCAGAAGGTGGATAGAGTTAACTACAAGGAAGTCCTTTAAAAGAATCTGTTAATGGATACAAAAAGAAGTAGACTGGTTTAAAGTTCACCTTCTGACAAGACAATTACACTAAACATAAGCCCGAATTACAATAGAGTGGTTTAGATTAAAATACATGTGCATGACAGAATGGCCCAGGCAAAATCCATACCAATAACCAACTGAGATTATGTTGCAAGAGTTGTAAAGGAACATTCACAGATAATAATATAAATATAATGTAAATATTTTAGAGCTGAGGGGATGTGCTCTCTCTTCCTGGTTTTAGTGAGGACGCGAACAGCAGCGTTCTGGATCAGCTGCAGCTGGAGGATTGATTTTTGTTGGGCAGACAATGCGACTAAAGGTAAAGGCATGAGTTTGGATGAGTTTCATTTATTAACAGTGGGTTTCCCTAATTTTTCTCTCGCTTTTTTGCTTTTACTCTAAGATCAACAGTTGTTTCACATCACTTTGTTAAGATCTAATTTCTGCTGCTACAAAAGTTTCCCACATATCAAGAGTTTCTTTTTTTATTTTTTGTCCCATCTGAATTCTAACTTTCAACTTCGGAAATGTTTCACTGCCTTAAATTAGGGTCATTACCTCCTTGAAAAAATAAACCTTACAGTTGGTGAGAAAACAACTATTTTTGTCATTTGCTGCAGGATAAGGAACATGTCATTGAATTGATGGGATTTTTGTAGATCTTAAGTTAGGATGAACAATAAAAATACACAGTGACAAAAATGTGAACTATGCATTTCGGCATGACAAAAATGGTTGAAGTGAAGCAAGATTTTTTTTTCTCATCAGAGTTGGAAATGGGGGACTTAAAGTTTATTTTGAGCAGTGATGTAATGCTGAGCTTCCTGCAGAACCCAGTTTATTTGCTGGCAAAAACAAGTATCAATAATTGATGGTTTGTCTGCTCCGAAGTATTTGTTACATAAACCTGTGAGTCAACATAGTTCAGTCAACATAGTCTGGATTTTTTTTTTCTTAGGAAAATTGGATAAGGGTATTGAGTGGAAGAAGAAGGGGAAATGGAAGAAGAGATATAAATTCATATATCTGAAAGTTGCCTGGAAGAGAATATAATCCATCCCTCCATCCCACCATATTCATCTAAGGCTGGTGACTGTCTCAAGAAATGCTGGACAGGTTGGTAGTCCATAACAGTGCAGGGATTATTATGAAGGAAAAAAATTATAATTTTAATAGGTGAATTATGTTGGGGGGAAATAAAATCATACGAAATGCTTTAGTGTATGCATTCATAGGGATGCCAATATAAATATTTACATATATTTATTCATTTATTTAGTCATTCAATTATATGAGGAATGAGTAATTAAAGTATACAGTATATAGTGTGGTACATATAGAATATAAAGTATGCAATATATAAAGTATATAGCTTGGAAGAATATTAAACGTACTTCCAAACTACTTTTAAATGTCCATTACAAACATGGCTCATAGCCCCTGTATCCACAAACATGATAACACAATTAAAAAAAACCTCATGAAACTCTGTTCCTGCATTAGCTTAGTTAAGTTTTGCTGGGCAACCCCAAAGTATCAATGAACGTTGATCTGGCCAAGCCCATTATAACTGGGAACCACCAGAGGCCTCCTAGAACACAAAGCATTTCAATAATTTATTGCAGTGGATCCCAAACTTTTTAGCCTCTGACCCTTAAAAATAGAGAAATTGAGGAAAAAGGAAAAAAAAGGGAGATTTGAGGCCCATTGAGCACCTCTGGCAAATTTGAAATTACTTTCCTAAAACCACAACATTTTCTGATGGGAATGTAAAATAAGTATATATTTATATATATATATATATATATATATATATATATATATATATATATATATATATATATATATATATATATATATATATATATATGCAAATAATAATTACTACAAACTTTATATATTGCTATGCAAAGCTGAATGGGGATTGTATGTCTATGTATATCAGACTGATTACAATCCATTCGAAGTGTATTCATGTTGGAAAAAAAAAAACATAAAAAAATCTTACTAAAATCTCTTGTGAGTGACTCAAACCTTTTCCAAACAGACAGAAATGTATTTATTCTGTGGTAAAAGACGCCCGCTGCGTCTTCTGTAGCCAGGAAATCAATCATGTTAGACGGCTTTTAAATGCTCATATTCTGCTAATCCTCCGTTTACGTGGATAAATTCACCCGACATGACTGCATCCCAGTCTCCCACCGGCCCCTGAGAGTTTTTCCTCCCTCTCTGTGTAGCGCTGACGGCGGTCGGTCACGCTCCTCGCTCACAGAGTCCCCCGACGCTCCGTACTGCGCGCCTCTCAGAGCGACCAACAGCAGAGAGATAATGCGCTGCAGCGGTGTCCACACTGCTACCACAATGGGAGGAGTGTGAAAGTTATCCTGAGCCCTGCCCACTTACTGTAAAGCATTTAAGAAGCTGGAGAGCAGCAAAACAGGCACTTAAGCCTTAAATCTTTATGAAGACTATCTGATTAGGAAAAAAGAAAACTGTGATGGTAGTTTTACTGGGCTTTGATTAGCAGTTTCATACTTGATATGGATCCATAGGGTGTTTTTTTCTTCACAAACAAGCATAAAAAAAAGACTTTGTTAAAAGGAAAAGAGACAGCTGATACCTTGAAACAATGGCAATTGACAGTGAGTTTGGTGTGAAGAGCAGCAGCATCACCAAGGAATGGAGCGGACAGGTCCACCCTGCCCTGGTTGCCTCTTTCGTTTTCCTCTTCTTCCTGGAAGCCTGCCTGTGGGTCAGAAACCTCAGGCTCAAGAGAAGACTGCCGGGACCCTTTGCCTGGCCTGTGGTGGGCAACGCTATGCAGCTGGGTCAGATGCCTCACATCACTCTGGCCAAGCTGGCCAAGAAGTACGGCAATGTGTACCAGATAAGACTGGGCTGCAGCGACGTGGTGGTCCTCAACGGAGACCAGGCGATACATCAGGCACTGATTCAACACAGCACAGAGTTCGCAGGCAGACCAAACTTTGTTTCTTTCCAGTTGATCTCTGGAGGCAGGAGCTTGACGTTCACTAATTACAGCAAACAGTGGAAAGCACACAGGAAAGTTGCCCAGTCGACTCTCAGAGCGTTTTCTTCTGCAAACAGTCAGACCAAAAAATCCTTTGAGCAGCACGTGCTGGCAGAGGCCACAGAACTGGTGCAGACATTCCTACGTCAGAGCACTAATGGACAGTGTTTTTATCCAGCTTATGAGTTTACAGTAGCTGCTGCTAACATAATGTGTGCTCTTTGCTTTGGAAAGAGATATGGACATGATGACCAAGAGTTCAGGACATTGTTGCACAGAGTGGACAAGTTTGGGGAGACAGTTGGGGCAGGTAGCTTGGTAGATGTCATGCCCTGGCTGCAGTCCTTCCCTAATCCAGTCAGAAATGTCTATGAAACCTTTAAAGTCATAAACAGTGAGTTTTTTTCTTATGTTAGAGATAAAGTGGTACAGCACAGAGAGTCCTTCAACCCTGAGGTGACCAGGGACATGAGTGATGCCATCATTAAAGCAATTGAGCACGGAGAGGAGAGCACGTTGGAAAGGGAGTTTTCTGAAGCAACTGTCACCGATCTGATTGGAGCAGGTCAAGATACTATGTCGACAGTCATGCAATGGATTCTCCTCTTGCTGGTCAAATACCCAGACTACCAAGCCAAACTGCAGCAGCTCATTGACAAAGTTGTAGGCCAAGACCGGCTGCCGTCAGTCGAGGACAGAAGCAATCTTGCTCTCCTGGACGCCTTCATCTATGAGACCATGCGCTTCACCAGCTTTCTGCCCTTCACAATCCCGCACTCGACCACGGCAGATGTCACCATCGGAAGCCTCCACATCCCCAAGGACACGGTTGTCTTCATCAATCAGTGGTCTGTCAACCATGACCCCCAGAAATGGAAGGACCCCCATGTGTTTGACCCCAAGCGTTTCATAGACGAGAACGGAGCCCTGGACAGAGACAGAACCAGCAGCGTGATGATTTTCTCAACAGGTAAGAGACGCTGCATTGGCTCTCAGATTGCCAAAGTGCAGATGTTTCTGTTTGCAGCGGTCCTGCTGCATCAGCTCACCTTTGAGAGCGACTCATCCGCGCCTCCTACTCTGGACTGCGCCTACGGCCTCACGCTGAAGCCCCTTAACTTTAATGTGAGAGCGAAGCTCAGGGGAAAGTTGCTTGGTGTGGTTTCTCCAGCATAAACACAATGTCCAGAGGCCGTGACTGTTAAACACTTTATCACCAGTGACATTTATTAGTGAGTATAATTATACTTGCACACAATTGTTTTGATATTTAACAAGAATATGTAATTCATGTATTAGATTTGCTGTTAGTGCATAACTAAAACGCTAATTTTGAAGATGTCTGCAGCAAATGAAACAAGTGTATGAACTGTTAAGATAAATGAAATATTTACTTCTCTGAATACTCTGCACTTAACAAGATTTATTTCAGAAATATGTGCTTGTTTGTTATCTATGGAGCATTAATATGTGTGCAGAAATGACATTTAAAGTACAGATGTATATTAAATACTTGTGAATGCTATTATGACACTTGAAGGCCCACTGTTCTCAACTGTTGTATGCAAAACTGTATTGTAACTTTGCCACATAATTCATATTTAATGCAAAAAATTGTTTAAATGTAATCACTATCTACTGAATTTAAAGCATAAAAGCGAAACACAAAAGAGCAACGAGCTCGTCTGAGACATCAGACGTGAGAAAGGAATCTTTCATCTGGAAGGATCCACAGCTTTTACGAGGAGATGCACGAGACATCACTGGGGACTGCGAGCAATAACAGACTTTCTGCATCAAAGCTTCACTTTCACTGTACAAGCACTGCAGCTACAGCTATGCCAAGCCCCCCCTTTTTTTTCCCCCCACTACAACAAAACACATGTGCAAGACATCTCTCTCACTCGTGAGGCATTCTTAAAACCATGTTTGTTTATGGTACAGTTTATCAAAGCTACACGGATGTCAGCGCGCTCCCTTTAAGCCTCTGTGTTCAAGAACTGACGTCGTAATGCCCAACGGGCATTTTCTGTCTGTGTCAAGGCAAAAGATTAACACCGGTCGGCCTCACATGTTGAAGCTTCCAGTCTGGAGCAGCTGCTCTGACTTTCGAGGCCTACTGAGCCTTTATGTATTGGAAAAAAATAAGCTGTATTTAAAATAAATCAAGTGAATGGTAAATTGTTGGTGTGCCTGACTTATTTGACCTCATACTGAGAAAGCATCTCAGTATGCAACTTGGCAAAAGAAAGGGTGATTTTTTTTTTTTTACTGCAACATAAAACAAACAAAAACATAAAAAATAAAGCCTGTTAATAATTTCAGATGAAGGAGATTAGTGGATTATTCAATTAATTAAAAACATTTTTATGTCACACAAGCATATTAATCAGTCACAAATATGTTCTGAATTCTTCTGGATCTGAATTAAAGCAGTAGAAGTGAGGCTGAGATGAGATTTTTTCAAAAAGATTTTTTTTCTGCAGGAACAATTTATGCAGTTAAAGGAGCAAACAAATTATATTTTGATATAATCAATTGTTAAAAACAAATGGACAATTTTTGCATAACAAATATAACGCCAAGTGTTTTCACAGTTTGTCACATGATTACAAACTTCAGCATAATTATTGTGTTGGGAATATTTAATAAAAACAACATGAATCATCATTAAATTGTTTTGGGATGTTGCAGTGCAGTTTTTTGCTTTTTCCTTGAAAATAAAAAGCTCCCTTTTCATAGTATATAATACATATACATTTTATTTGTACTTGGTATTAAAGATAAAGTTATCACTAGTGAATTTGTCATATATATTTTTCATATATCACGTTATATTAACTTTCATTGACTCTGGAGGTCTACATTTGCTATTTTCTGACACAATGAGTAAGTAATTTAACTCCCTGCGCTGCCTTCCTTTTCTCTCGCTTAACAAACACTACTAGAGGGAGACGAGTGGGAACAGGACTAAGGTCGGCAGGCAAAGGTCAAAATAGGAGGGGGCAGATAGAGAAAGAGTCCCTAACCACTCCCATCAAACTGACACATATAAGTGAGGTGTTAAGTGTTGAATATGTGTTCCTATAATGAGGTGAAGACAAAAGCTGCAATACTGCAATCTTTTTTAGAAACGGTAGAACTTTGACCACTGCTTGGAGAGCTTTTTTTTTTTTTTGTAGCATTCTAATATGATATATTAATAAATAAATATATTTTAATGTTATAAAGAGTATATTTTTACTTCACTAAGCACAATGCAGTTTGATTTGAAGAGCAGCGGCATCATCAGGCTTTGGAGTGTCCAGCCTGCTCTCATCGCCTCAGTTGTTTTTCTTCTCTGTCTGGAAGCCTGTCTCTGGGTCAGGAACCTTAAACTCAAGAGGAGACCGCCGGGACCTTTTGCCTGGTCAGTGGTCGGTAACGCCTTGCAGCTGGGCCAGATGCCTCATGTCGCCTTCACCAAGCTTGCTAAGAAATACAGGGATGTGTATAAGATCCGCCTGGGCTGCAGCGATATCGTGGTCCTGAACGGAGCCTATGTGATCCGAGAGGCCCTGATACAGCACAGCACAGGGTTTGCAGTTAGGCCAAACTTTGTGTCCTTTTAGGGTGTGTCAGGGGGAAGAGTCTGACTTTTACTAATTACCGCAAACAGTGGAGGATGCACAGGAAAATAGCTCAAACTACAATCAGAGAAGTCTCATCTTCCAACAGTCATACCAAAAAAGCTGTTGAGCATCAAATTGTGGCTGAGGCTGCGGAACTTGTAGAGATTTTCCTTAAACTCAGCACTCAGGACAAGTATTTCAATCCCAGGCGTGAGCTGACTGCAGCTGCTGAAAATGTGATTTGTGCCCTGCGCTTTGGAAAACGTTATGGACATGATGACGTGGAGTTTATATCCTTGTTGCATCACGTAGATCAGTTTGGGCAGACGGTAGGGGCTGGAAGTTTGGTTGATGTCATGGCGTGGATTCAGTCTTTCCCCAATCCAGTCCGAAGTGTATTCAAAACTTTTAAATGGTTGAAGAGTTCTTCAATCTCGTCAGCAGCAAAGTGGAGTGACACAGACAGACCTTTGATCCACAGCACACAAGGGACATGAGGGATGCCATTATAGAAGTAATTGATGAGTTTGATGGCGACACAGAGCTCACCAAAGACTACGCGGAGGCAATGGTAGCAGACTTGATTGGCGCAGGTATGGACACTGTCTCTACTGCCCTCCACTGGATTGTTCTCTTGCCGGCTAAGCACCCTGACATTCATACCAAACTCCATGAGCTCACTGATCGGGTGGACGAGGCAGACTGCCATCTGATGAGGACAGAGTACACATGCGTTACCTGGATACCTTCATCTACGAGACAATGCGTTTCACCAGTTTTGTCACTGTCACCGTCCCCCACTCAAAAACCTCAGATGTCACTGTGGGGGGGTCTGAGGATCCCCAAAGACACTGTGATCTTTATCAACCAGTGGTCTGTCAATCATGACCCACTGAGGTGGAACGACCCCCCACCTCCCATTTGACTCCTCCCACTTCTTGGACGAAAACGGCTCCCTGATCTGACAGACAATGTTGTGATTTTCTGAGCAGGGAAGAGGAAATGGATCGCGGACCAGTTTGAGATCTTTTTGTTCTTTGCAATTTTGCTTCATTAATGTAGCTTTGAAACATGCCCAAATGAGGATTTTTCACTCAAGTGCAGCTGTGGTTTAACACTGAAGCCTTTAGATTACAAAATCACTGCCAAACTCAGAGGAGAATTGCTAAAAAACAAATATGTAAGCTTTGTTTTTAGGAAATCGTTTTACAAATTTTGCTTTAACTAACCTCCTGAAATTAAACAGTTAAAACTGATAGTTTAGTGACAGCTACTTTAGATTACATGTAAACAAATTAAACAATTTAATACTCAACTTTGGAGTTAAATGTAAGTTCTAGAAAATTTCTAAAATCTCATGTTTTCCAATTTTAATTTATGTGAAAAAGCCTCTAGTTAGTGTGTTCTTCATCTCTTTGTTTTTGACAATGTTATTAAAGCATATTGAACAAATAACTGGTCAACAGAGCTACTAAATATTTGTAATAAAGACCCTTTGTAAAAAAATAAATGAAAATTTAGAAATTTGCAGAATTGTTGATTCTAAATATCCCGTGATAAACATGATTCATTGTTTATTATCATCTTTTGCTAGCAGCAACTAAATTAATATTTTGGACTGTGTTTTTGTAATTGTGTTAAACAAATAACCCAGGTGTACTCAGTTACTTTCTATTATTTTTTTAATTAATCTAACAATGTAAATATATTTCTTTTCTTTTTTTATGATTGGGCCTTTAAAGAATACCATAAGAACAAAGGACTTTATTCTTTTATGAAAGGTAGGAAGAACAAGACTAAAGTTTTTGCTGGCCAGAACATTTCATCCTTCATAAGAACTGGAGTGCAGAACTCGTTGGACGTCTCCACGTGTCTCTTCCTCTTCAGCAAACCAGAGTTGCAAGAGTAGAAATATTTCAGTTTTGTTCTTGCAATCCCTCGGAGAAAGAATAAATTCTCTCTTCTTGTAGAACATCTATCCACCATTTTTCTATAAACACTGAACTAAAGCATGTAAAGAGCTAAGTAAAAATCAACAATTCTGCAAATTTCTAAATTTTCATTTATTTTTTTTTACAAAATCTGATACACGTCAGTGACAATTCTAATAAACCGTTTTACTATTGTGTTTATTAAAACTCACACATATGTATTTAAAGTATTCTTTCGAAACTCTTAATTTGAGCATCTTTAATAAACTTTGTCTGTTCTGACTGGTCAGGAGGTGAACCTTATTTTCTATAAAATAAAGATTAAAAACTGAGTGAAAGCCAATCTTCCTGGCCTGAATAGCTTTTTTCAGCCATTTATTTAGACATAAATCATCCGGATTTACAGTTTTGGTTACATAAAACAGGATTCTAAAGAGATGCTCAGGGTTTTTGAAGTGTGGTTTGGTTAAAAGATTATAAGCAGTTAATATAATCACTGCTATGGATAACTTTCTTGTTATATTTGTTCAATACGAATAAAGGTTAGTTGGTGCCAGGGGCTGAAGCCAGTGGACTGAGAGGGGCCAAGAACAAAGTGGACTTTCACCATTTTAAAACAACTTTAATATATAAACAATGGTTGCAGTTTATGCAAAAGTTACTTTATGAGCCTTTAAACCATCATCCCATCTGTATTGGAGAGTTTTCTTTTCTAGGAAAGCTATTTGTGATTCACATGAGGAATGGAAGTGGAAAATAATATTCCTGTGTGCTGAGCATTTCTGGTCAAAGTTACTGTCCTATGTAAAAGTAAAATGGTGCAAAACATTTATAAAACATTGGTCACTTAAACTGCTCGAAAAGTTTTTCTTTTTTTCTTTTTACATCAGTTTACTTTACATTAGTCACCCAGTCTGGGAAGGTTTTACATGTGCAAAGCTGGGTTTCACGCTAGAATATCACTGGTGGCGTACCACAGCCTACATTTATTTCCTGTGTAAATAATAAATACATTCTGTTTAAATAGACATCCACTACAAACGTCATAGCAGCTAAAAAGTTCATAATCTGGCATTCACATAAGCCACCATTACGCTGGACCACCTCAACTTATTTGTTCAATCTTACTTGTTCCTTTACTAAGAAAACCTGAAACATGCTGTTCTACAAGTATGGCTAATAAATATTAGTGAAAATGTTATAAAGTGTAAATCCTCCTACTTCATTTCCTACGGGACCCTTCCTTCTCAGAGTGGTTTGGGTAAACCTGTGTTGGATTCTCACAGGAGTAATGCTGTAGGTAGCCTTAACATTGACTTGGCTTACAACTGAGCAGAGTGAAGACATTCAGTACTTTTACTGGCTCTGACGCACAGATCCCAGAGGATGGATTGAGCTTCCCGACCTCCCCCGTTTCCAGAAATGCTTCCCAAAAAGTCCACGAAATGTCTCCAACTAAAAGACTCCCTTTTTACCCCCAACTCACCCACACTGCTTGACGTGAGGAGTTTTACTACTGAAAGGAAAACAAAAAAGTGGCTGTCCAACAATTTTTCAGCTCTGAGAATATTCACATTTTGCACGTACGCGCCTGTGTAGGGTCATGTCTATGCACTGGTTGAGTCAGACAAAATTCCAATAAAACTCAATAATACCGGAACGTTATTCAACAGTGCCTTGGAAAAGAATCCCTACACTTTGGATTTTGTTTACAGTGGAAGGATTAGGAAGCATGATATATATATATATATATATATATATATATATATATATATATATATATATATATATATTTTTTTTTTTTTTTTTTTTTTGCCAAAGTTAAAGTCATTTATTGAAAATGTGAGTGTGGTTCACTGAT
>NW_015112959.1:16370-34099 GCF_001443285.1 Poecilia latipinna | reverse complement strand
TTTTTTTTTTTTTTTTTTTACTAATAAAAATCTGAATTGTATTTGTTTTCAGCCCACTTGAATCTATTCTGTGCCAAATAGCTCAAACTCAGTCGAGTTTCTGTGAACGACAACTTTCTCAGTTTTCCCTCAAATTTTTGATTGAACAGAAATTTGATCTTTGACTGGGCCATCATCTAAACCTTTCCACTGTAGCTCTAAGTGAAGGCTTACAGGTTTTCTTTCAGGATCCCGTTGCATTTTGCTCCATCCATCTTCTCCTCAACTGTAGTGGAAAAAAAGCATCTTCATAGCATGATGCTCCATGTTTTTGTGGTTTGTAATATGCAGTGATAGGTTAGGTGGACGACCATGTCCCGATGGGTTTGCAGCTGTGCAAAAACCCTTCTGTTTTTGATGATGATTTAACAATGCTCTTTAAGATGTTCAGAGGTTTGCCTTGGTTTTTATAATGTTATTTTTGGGGGTCAGGGTTTAGTAGTATTCTCTACCAAACCTTTAAGTCTTCACACTAGTGTAATTATCATAGGTTATACAATGAGTCTTATTTTTTTTTTAAAATCTTTGAAAACCCTCTGTCATTTTACTTCAACTTCAAAATGATGCCCTGTCAAATCCTTCTAAAATACATACAAGCTTGTGGCAGCATGACAAAATGGTGGAAATGCCATAAAAAGTAAAGAAAAGTAATTCAGAAACAACTTACTATTTTCCACTGTTACAACACAAAATTTGACATTGATTCTGTTTACAAAAGCTTCAATGCTTTTACTACAACTAGCTGTTTTCTAAATCAACCCTCAGCCCATTCCTGAATTGCTTTATTAGAAGAAGAGCCTGTGTTTTATTTAATGGTTTAGCTTCAGGTTTGGAAAGCTTTTCCATTATTCTGTATGTCCCCGTGGAATTATTTCATCAGTATAAACACTGAGCAGAACATATAATGATGTTCCATCTAGAATTCACTTTGTGTCACCGTTAAATTACACACCCTGCCAAAGGCTGAATTTTTTAACAGATCATAGAAAAAAACAACAACTAACAATTAGCGACTGTTCTCTGTCGTGTCATGCAACAATTAAAGAGACATGTGAAGCCATCCATTCTGGTAAACATTTACCTAATTCCCTTTTATAGGGTGGGATAGCTGGCTCTTCGACCCTTGTGCGCATCGTGTGTTTTGGAACTGTGGCAAGGAAAGGACCTTTGATACAACATATGACAGCGGTTCCATTTGTGTGCGCCGTTTGTTTTCCACATAATAATTATTTTCAGGGATTGCAGGAGGAGGTGGTCTGCACTGGTCTGTGTGAACAAACGGCTTTTTTGTTAATAGAGGGGAGTTCACGCTACGGTCCAAAGTGCGCAGTCCTATTTTATGTGGAAACTGCAGGACCCAGTCAGCCAAAATGCTTTTCAATAGCTATTAATGAAGAAAAGAACATGATGGAGACATTTTTGCAGGACTTCATGTAGCTATAGTTTATGAGGTCAGTTAATCCCATTCTTACAGCTTATATTTTTTAATGTCTTAACAGTTATTATTTTTATTTTATTTTTTTTTTATTTTGATGAAGGTCAATTGATTTTGGCAATATTTCACCAAGACACACCGAGAAATTCTTCCTGAATTTGCCAAACCTCGAAAGCAAATAACCACAAAAAGTCAGAAGCCTTGTTAATCTCCAGATGAATCAGTGCTAGTTGGTAATCAGATTAGGTGTCTGAGATTTCCAGGGAGGTCCAGCACCTACAATGGGCCATCAATCAGCTGCAGTGTCAGAGACGGCAGTCTCTGCTACAAACCACTGGTACCAACCAGTATTGTGCAACTAAGACTGAAACGCTGCCAAAGAGAAGCTCATGGAAGTGTCTCACAGAGGCAGTCGTATCTGATTTGCTTTGAAAAGGGAAATAAATCAGATTACTGCTGTGTGTATTTTTTCAAGTAACACGAGAACATTGGAAAGGCTTGGCTTGGTGATATCCAATGGACGAGTAGGAGAGAAGCCCTGGAGGATAAATGGAAGACATGCAGATAAGTGCTTCTTAAAAGTTATTTAAACAGAAAAGACTTTGACAAATTTAGCCTGTTGTAAAGAGCAAATACAGTTAGAGGGAAATAATGCTGGAAAAAACTAAAACTAAACACACCCTCCCTGTTTTTGTTCAGTAGCTATTTTTTTTTTCTGCAAAGTAACAAAGAAAGTAACTAACCCAGCGGATATGCTAAGTTCTGCTTAATATGGGAAATCCAATGCATAAACTTAAATGCATTTAATAAGAGTTTTCGTGTAAAAATGGATGGGGAATAATGTGTTCAGTTCAAAAAATGATCTTCATGAATCACCTAATTGGTAAAGAGAGTTCAGCTGTGTAAGCAAATCTCTGTATAAATACAGCTGTTCTGGGAAGGCCTCAGAGGTTTTCAGAGAACATTAATGAAAAAAAAGCAAATTAAATAATAAACAGCATTATGAAGATCACTAGTCAGGGATTTAGTTGTGGAAGAGTTTAAAATAGTGTTAAGGCAGGCGAAAAATATTCAAATTTTGAACAATTCAGACAGTTCAATCCGTCGTACAAAACGGTAAGAGTATGGCACCACTAATCTACCAAGACATGGGAGTCCATTAAAACTGACAGGTTGGGTGATTAGAGCCTTGGTTGGAAAAGCAGGTTGAAAGACTCTTGGTAGCTCTGGAGGAGCTGCAAAGATCCACAGCTCAGGTGGGAGTATTTGTGGACAGGTTTACTTTTAGTCTTGCACCAAATGAATCATTTTTTTTTTTACAGAACAGTGACAATAAGGAAGCCATTGTTGAATGAAAAGTATTAAAAGTCAAATTGACAGTTTGCCATGAGCTTTTACTGAACACAGCAACATAATGGAAAATGGCTCTTGCCAAATGTTGAACTTTTTTTTTTTTAACTCACTGACATCCAAACAACTAATTGTCATGTAGATAGTGGATGTCGGTGACCCCAAGATGTCACTCTTTTCAGCAGCTCCCTAAAAGCAAACATTAGCAATGTTTTTTTTGTTTGTTTGTTTTTTGGGGGGGGGGTTCCCTGAGATTCTGCCCACCATTTTTTTCCACAGTTCCAGTTGTCTAAAAGTTTGAATTATTGCACTGACTGTTAATACAAGCACGTTTAGGGGAGTAGCTATTTTCTGGTAGCTATTTTTGTGCATTTGTCTTACCTTAATGGCATCTTATCTAATCTTTGTAAATATGATAAGCAACTAAAAAAAGTATGTTTCTGTGGCACGTCATGTTTATGTTGCAATGAAGCAAAAAGTCCTGGATTAATAATTAAATGTTACAAGAAACTAATGTAGTAAAGCAACTTAAAATATATTTATGTAAGCTCTTCAGTCAAATTTATTATATGGAACTTGTTAGAAAGCTGCTTTTTATATCGAGGGATTTCGAGTTAAAGAGGAAAAGAAAAACACGTGACATTAAATAAGATCTTAAAATTAAATAACTAAAAACTGGTATGACAATATGACTACTGATCAATATTAGAGCCAAAATAAAATGAAATGTAAAAATGATATATGCATAGTTAGCCCATTTGCTCACAAGTACACACAAATTACACCCAGTAAAACAATTATTCTTATTTATATACGATAATTTTTTTCTTTTTTGACCCAAGTGACAAAAAGTCAACACTTCCTGACCAAAGTATCCTAATAACACACTGCAAAGGCAACACAGCCAGAGGCCTTCAAACAGGTCTTGACGCAAAAGGTAGTTGGACTATGATTTAAGCTGGCAGAAAAAACCAAACGGTTACTCAGGAAGGCTTTCACTTCAACGAACAATAAAATGTTTTACACCAGAAAGCAGGCTGGGTGAACCCACATGCTGAGGTAACAAATAAAAAACAGAATCTGCTATCTTTGAATGTGGAGTTTTATAGTTTTCTACCAAACAAAAGAATTAGAAACTTAGCAATAAGATAACTAGGAAAAATGCTCCTAGAGAATTACACACTAACAGCCATTATTTAAAAAAAATACTTTCTTTGTTGTTTTAATGTGTCCATTTTACATTTTACTGTCAAATTATGCTGACAACTTGGGTTTATTGTCCTTGTAGCTGCCATAGCTCCTACAATTTAACTTACTAGAAGAAAGAATAATAGTGGATAAACATGTTTCTGGAACCAGAATTAAGAAAAAACTTTTTCATCAGGGTCAGGACAATTCCACGTGTATATAATAACTACCCACAGATGGCTTGCAGTGACAAACACTGGCATCAGTAATTCTCAGACAGGCACAGAGCAGTCGTTAGAAGACTGCACAACACGTATTAGGATGCGTGAAGAATTCGTGTTCTTGAAGGGTTAGGAGAAGAAATACCGGAAGACAGTTTGAACCGGAGCGGCAGTCTGGATCACAAGGAATAACAGAGTGGGGATAAAGAGTGCTTATGGAAATGCTGGGGCTAAGTGAGGTTCCGGAGACACGGTTTACACAGCCTGCCAGCATTAGTGGATTTGGCTTCTTTCCCTCCTGCAACACATATAACTGCGATTTTCAGTCCTGCTAAGGAGGCACTGCTTATGTAGTGACATAGCTTTCACCCAGTATAATTGAGAAGAAAAAAAATTCTCAGATCTTCCTGACATTGATTAGCAATATGTCAGATATGATAGAAACAGGACAGTTTTCTGCGTCATCGCCAGATCACACTTCATATTCAGAGAAAGCTGTGAAGTTTACAGGAGTGTGAAGACACACGCAGTGACTTGTAACAACAAACACAGCATTAAATATTCGTCGGCTGATGATCTCAGTCTTATGTAAGACAGCTGGGCCCTGCCAGATCGTGAGACAGAGAGCAGAGGAGGCATTCAGGTACATGCAGCTAAGCACGCAGTTCCTCTCGTCCCAAACCCTTACTTGGAAATAGCTGGTTGAGCTCCAGGAACCACCACCCTGAATTCAAGCACTTTAAAGATGCAGGCTGCTAAAACGTTTTTAAAGAACGCAGGACTTTCACGCGTACAATATAGCGCATAGAAAATGCGAGACGTATTGCTAACGTTTCTTCAATCTCCAGAATGTTACGTAATCATAGCAGGAACAATGCACTAATGCAGCTGCAGTGGGCTGCCTCTGTGTGTGTGAACCACACAGTTCTGTGGTTGTGGGGTCTCTGAGCTTTCAACTGCAATTATCTTTGCGTGCAAATTATGCCTTTCTGCCACAAGCTGATTCTTGGTAAAATAACTTTAGAAATTGGCAATCCTAATAATATGTTTTGAGATATTTATATATATATATATATTTTTTTTTTTTACGATTTTTGTGGGGGGATTTTTTTTTCCAATAGTAAAACAGCATGTATCCAATGACAAATGGAATTTTCTTGCACAAGAATATTTGGAGTAATTGTTGAAGTCTGTTGACGTTTCCATCATGTTACTTTGGTGGTTTAATGACCTTTCAATTAGATGCAAGCGGTAGTACCAGAGTTTTCTCTGGCCAAATGGAGCCCATTGGCACGCAACAATGCCTCTCCCCCACTTGTTGCTGCACGGTTTCAAACCCACAAACCCAAAAAGCGCTATATTTACAGTATTTCAATGACTGAATGAAAAAGAGAGTAAAGTGAATATTTCGATGAGTTGCAACAGTTTTATCAATATGAATACATTTTTGATTTTAGGTTAGTTGGTCCTGGAGGCTGAAGCTAACAGCAAAAGCAAAATGGGTCAAGACCGAAGTGAACTTCTGTAAAACAGCTCAGATCTCACAGATGCATCTACTACATGTCAGATTTTAATTGCTTACAACCTTTTAGTACCTTCAATACAAGCACTTTGTATTGCCTTGTTGTTGAAAATGTGCTATATAAATAAAATTACCTTTACCTTACCTTTTTAACATGATACAAAAAAAAAATCGCTGATTCAAGAGCTCTTAAAAACTATCATTGAGTACACGCCCTTGGAATTCCTTTGTTATTTCTGAGGAAATATTTTCGGAGTAAGCTGGTGACTCAGAGGAAGAGAGAGTTTTAGCGTAAATGACTCAGGCTGAAGTGCGTCTGCACAGGTGCATTTAATTGTGTTGCTCAGTTCCTATTCTGTGACTGAGATGCACAGAAATATCTGCAACTTCTCACATTATGCCTCACCACTGGTGCAGGGGAGTCAAGAGTCAGAGTGTCTGATCCAATCCCCCAAACTGAGATCACTCGGTTGAGGAGAATCCATTAGGCAAGTCTGGACTTTGGATGACTCTCCAGCAGCATGGGCCCCTCATCATATAGCCACCCGTCCGCCCATCACTCCCAGCCATGCTTTTTCTTGTCTCCTCTGTTTCACTCCCCTCCTACCTGACCCTTCACCCTGACCCCCACCAGCTCAGCTGCCAGGAACTGGGATGTTTAGTCCTCCGCTGAAAGCTGCCTCCAAGGTAGCACTTCTCTTAACTGCCAGCAAAAATAAGACATTCTGCTCTCTTGCTGACTCCAACTCCCACCTCCCCTCATCCTATTCTTTGCCAGGAGCTGGAGCCAACAGCTACAATCTGCTCCTCTCCCATTTTACCCCTCTGGTTTGAAGAGAAGATTCCTTCGCTGGACACAATGCGCATAGATACAGATACCGACCTGTCAGAAATTCAAGATCGAATCCAAAAAGTGTGGCGTAAATTTGTGTTCAGCCCGTTTTGCTTGGATTCCTCTAAATAAAATTCAGTGCAACCAACTACCACTAAGGATCACTTAATTATTCATCAGAATCCACCTGGGTGTCATGGTTAGGAATAAGGGAACAAAGCAGAAGATCACAGATAAAGGTGTGGAAAAGTTTAAAGCAGGATTGGGTTACAAAAGAAGATCTCAATCTTTGAACATCTCATAAAAGAACTGTTCAATCCATCCATCCATCCATCCATTTTGTTTACACCCTTGTCCCTAGTGGGGTCGGGAGGATTGCTGGTGCCTATCTCCAGCTAACGTTCCGGGCAAGAGGCGGGGTTCACCCTGGACAGGTCGCCAGTCTGTCGCAGACTGTTCAATCCATCAGCTGAAAATAAAAAGAATACAAGACAACTGCAAACTTACCAAGACATGTCCATCCACCTAAGCTAACAGACGAGCAAACCACCATTAGAAGTGCATTGTACAAATCTAAACTTTAAGGTGGCTTTATGGTTGAAACAAAGTCGTATGAAATCCCATTTAGTTTTTGCCAAAAGCCAAAAGCAGGGAAACTGGCCCAATCTAATCCTAATAAAAGGGATGGAGCTAAACCCTTGAAGAAATCCTTTTGTATGCCTTAAAAGATGTCAAACAAGGATTTAAGAGTGCCTACAATCTGACTGAGTTTGAGATATCTTCGAAAGATTTAATGGCAAAAATGTCTGTGCAAAGCTACGATGCTGACGGCGTTCACCTGATTCCTAATGGTTCTGCTTAGAAAGAAAGTTCAGGATGTTCTGCAATCCAAATAGTTTACCCGAATTGTTAAATCACCACGACAACCTGAACTAACCCATTAACTCAGCATTATGTCATTAAATGTCTGCAGATTGGAATAGGAATAGTTTTAGTGCAACGTTCAAGTGCACTTACAAATTAAACAACTTGCACGTCTTCAGAGCAAGCTATAAAGAAAAGCGGTGCTGACTATCACACATGTAATAATATTTGACATCTGTCTTTGCACTCGTGGCAAGTCACCAACACTGGAGCATGAATGTCCACTGACATCATGGATACATCTGCAATTTAGGTCCAGAGCAAACAGTTTAATGGACATGTCAGAGCAAAGAGACGGCTGACTGTATCCTCCTGAGTGGGCAGCTGGGAAAACATGACACTCTACTCAACTTTAAAAACCTGGCCTCCCAGAAGCAAAATCCCAAAGTTCACATCCCACAGCAGCCATCTGGCGAGTCTTCTGGTCGACATCACACCTTTTAATTACATAACACGTTGCGAGGCAACCATGAAGAACATATCAGTCAAATTTAAACTCCAAATTTGGAAAAGTCCAAGGTAAAACAAATTACAACACCTCTTATATTTAACATTTGAAACATGTTCCAAAACGAAGCTGGAACAAGGTAGTATTGGAACTGAAAAATAAAAGAAAATTTGTTTTAGTTCCGCCTTCTGGAGTCAATATTGTGTAGAAGCAGCAATCCATTCATTCACTACACTGGGTTACAAAAAATATTTTTTGGAAGTTGTCAATTTTTCAACTGAATTAGGACCATTTTGCGTCACTGAATCCAAAAATGACATCCATTTTTCTCAATCGGGTCAAGTTTTTATTCCAATTTGATTTAGAGAAATCTGATCTTCTGACTAAATTGATTAGATTTTCATGACATTATCAGTTCATTTCTGTTAATATTTCTCATCCAAAAAAGGTTTTAGGGGGGGAAAAATATATATTTTCTAACAGAGTGCACTAATTAAATGTTACAAACTTGGATTTCTGTAAATTGAATAATAAACACTGAAACTGTTTATTAACGCTCATCGGTAAACATCCCATAGGATGTTTACCGATGAGCTCTAACAAACCCATGAGGTTGTCACAGAGTAGCAGTGTTTATAGTGAAGTTATACTACATTTAGGTGGACTCTAATCACTCATCAAATGGGTCCTGAAGGTAATTGGTTGTGCTACATTGTATGTCATCGCATTTAAACAGGGCACAATACAAATTCATGTTACATTTTTAAGATTTTCATTTGAAAATCATAAACTTTGTATAATTTTCCTTGTAATTTACAAGTAGGCACTACTTTGTTTCAGTCTACCATTAAAAGGTATTGAGGTTTATGCTTTTAACACTTCAAAATCTGGAAAAGTTCCTTTGGAAAAGCCTTTAGCAAAGAGCAAGATTAAATGAGGAATCAATCAGGAAAATAAAAATATCCAGGACAGAAGAGCATAACTGTTGTTGAGGTTGGACAAGGTTTGTTCATTTGTCAGTGCACTAATGAAATGTGAGCAGACCTCACTGGTCAGGATGCCAACTATAATACATGAGAAATGGTACGATCATAGCGAGGAAATAACCGAACAGGAAAAATTGAATTCCGCAAAAGCCGAAGGTATCTAACACTGGATTTAGAAACAACTAACACAAGCCGCAGCTTGGTGCCAGAACCTGTGCAGCCAAACAAATGTGTAATAAATCGGCAGGAGCATGTGGAATAAAATTCATTGGGGGGAAAAAGAACATCCTGAGGCATATCTTGGACCTAGCCTCAGTAATACAAGAACTTAGAATCAGTATTGAGTTTGGGAACAAACTTTTTTTTTTTTTTTTAACTGGAGTATTTAACATGCCCCCTAATGTGTTTATAGAGCTTGACATGCAAAAATCAGTCTTGGGTGTGATTATCTGATGTCTTGAAGAGAAAAGAAAATACAGCCAATTCTTGAGAAAATTACTTCACGTGTCACTGATGTGGGACGAGAGGGGAGGGGGCAGAGCAGCGGTTCTTACCTCATGTTCTCGATAAGCCTTGTGACATCTCTGTTAGATAAGTGGTGGAAGGAAACAGAAAAAGCTTTCCATGTGGTATTTTCTTTTTCTGGCTCGTTCCTTTGCCCGGCTGCCAGAGACGTATCTTTAATGGAGAGGTACACCGAGGACAAGGAGAGTGAGGGAGGAACGAAGGGTGAAGCACTCAACATGCATGAGGGGAAATAGTCCTCCCAAATGGTTTTGATGGTTGGGGACCACAATGCATATTAATCTGGGCCAGCAGCCAATCCAAACAACTCAATGGGGGAAAGGGAAAGCTGCAATTACGAAAAAGGGACTTTAAGTGAAGTATCTGCGGGTGGGATAAAACAAGGCGAGACAAATGGCATTACAGTGTACAAATAAAAATCTGAGAAGCCAAGAGGCAACCTGGGAGTTGTAGGAGCGTTTCCTCTTAACATGGGGGTTGCACATTGATGTGGAGCCACCTGTTTAATGATGCCGAACATACACATGCAGCACACCCCTCATGAGAAAACATTCTCCGGTCTACACTCTGCACACACTGTCGCCTTTCTCTTCTGCCTGCACAGTAAGACACACACTGGATGAATTCCTGAGTATGTTCTGCCGAGTCACACGGCTTGTGGAGGGGGGCGGTCCACAAAACCAGATGGAGAAGATACGTGACAAGGAGCAGGTTATGTGTTTAAGAGTGTGTGTGTGTGTGTGTGTGTGTAGGTGTGTGTGTGCGTGTGTAGAAGAGTCTAAGTGGCTCTTTATTAACATAGGAAACTTGCTTATAGGTATAACTCAAATAATAAGATTTGAAGGTTGCAAATGAGTGATGTTCTTGAAATAGAAAAAGAAAAGAAGAAAAGGACATTGAAATAATCAAAAAAATATTTTATATACACGTTTTAATTTGCCTGATGCCCTTTCAGTCCAGCTTGTGGTTTCAGTTGGATGAAAGTAGCTGCCAATAAAACGCCTATGACATTAGCTTTTTGCTGTGCAAGCTATCGTATACAGAGCCTTGCAGAAAAAGTCCTATCTATTGAACTTTTATACATTATATCTGGCTGCTACAACCACAAATGTCAAATAGTTTTATTAAGATTTTATGTGAAAGAACAACACAAAGCAGTGCATAACTGTGAAGTGGAAGGAAAATAATCCCTTTAATAATGCCTTATTTATTTAATGTCCATATGAATCCAGCATTTCTGTAAAGTCATCAGAGTTTTATAAGAGAACAAATTAGCTTGATGACAACCAAGGAACACCGCAGAAAGGTCAGGGACAAAGCTGTGAAGAGCTACGTTATAATATCCAATTTTTGAACATCACATGTGATGCTATTCAGTGCATTATCTAAACATGCAAACACAATGCCAAAGGTGCAAATCCACCATGACCACCATACGACTGCTGGCTTTTACAATGCACATGGGACAATCAGTTGTGAGATTCCACAAATCTGGAATTCATATAAAAATAACAACAGGGAAGGTGTTGTTTAAAAGTCAAATCTTGCCANAACAAAAAAAAAACAAAAAAAAAAAAAAAAAAAAAAAAAACGAGGGGGGGGGGGGGGGGGGTGAAAAGCGGAAATGAAAGAACTCCCTTGGTCACAAACTGCAGAGCTTAAACGCTGAAGAATCTGTAAGTAAAACAATAACTTCTGTCGATCAACTTTGGCGGCAAACGAAGCGGCTTCGAGCTGTTCGACCATCTGGTGGAGATGCAGTAAAAAAAAGGATGGCTGATGGAGGAGCGGCGCGGCGCGGCGCGTTCAGCTCCGCCGTGCGCTTCTCATCCGCCTGCTCGTCTTCCCCCGGCTCTGATCCGAGAAAGCATCCGCGCCTCATCTCACGGTCCCCGAGACCAGTTCGGCGTCGGGGAGTTTAAATTTTTCATTGCAACAACTATGGCTGGCATCGTAAAACGTGGTTACCAGGCAACTGCTGCTCTGCCTCCCAATCAGGGCGCGGAGTTGGTTTTGGAATTCAGATTCAAACATCATCACACTCTTTTTTTTTTTCTTTTTTCCTCTTCAGGGTGTCATTCAGTGTGTACAAAAAAAAGAAAGAGGAATAAAACTGTTCTGATAAAAAACAAAAAACAACAAAAAAAAAACAGTTTCTTGCTGAGGTACAAATCAAGCCTCAGCCTGATGTGCTGAGGTTTTATAAACCATTCAGGAGATACTGTAAGTTTTATAGAAGCCGCTTAGACTTTAAATTAGAATCTTCGGCTGCTTTAACCTGCTGCCAGTCACACCCACGATGGCAGTAGGAGGTGGTGGAGGGGGGTAAAAAAAAAAAGAAAAAGAAAAAAAAGATGCTTATGCAAAGCTTTTTTTCCCCCTAGTGTTCCTGTCAGGGAGCTTTTGAAATCCCTTTTCTAATGGGAGCTGGCATTCCACCTTCTTTCAGTATTTTCTCTGGAGGACGTGCAGGGAGGGTAAAGAAGAAAGAAAGAAAGAAAGAAAGAAAGAAAGAAAGAAAGAAAGAAAGAAAGAAAGAAAGAAAGAAAGAAAGAAAGAAAGAAAGAAAAAAGAAAGAAAGAAGGAAGATGACAGCAGTCAGAGTGCCACCGTCAGGAAAAGTCGTTTTGTACAGAAGCTGCAGGAGATTTGTCTCTTGTTGTTTTTGGTTTTTTAAACGGCGTCACCGATCTGCGAGAGAGTGGTCAGCCAGGTGACCTCTTCCTCCTCTTCCTCCATCGTCCGGATCCAACACCACCGGCTGCTCCTCAGACAGCCCTCTGCTGATGGAGCTCCATTCATGCAACATTTATTTCCTCCTTTTGCTCTTCAGTTATGTCACAGCAAAGAGGAGGAGGTGAGGGGGGGAAACAGAGGCTGTGTTATTTATGTATCTATATGTGTTACAAAATGAACATATTTAAAGAAGGATGTCAGCTGTTCAAATATAAATGACTGAGCCAGAAATTGTTGGATGGCTTGTAAATTCCTGATGTGGACGAATCACACTTTAGCAACAAAAAGACTCATTTATGTACCTGCGTGGGCTTAAGACGGCTACATCATGAATACCAAAACACCTGAACGATAAAAAAATAAATAAATAAAATAAAACAGAAAACGATATGTGGATGTCACGAGTTTTGGCTTTTAGTTTGTAATCAGCACTTCTTGGATATGTTTCAGGTTTTGACTTTGCTTAGTATGTTGTTTTTTGCGTCTTCCTGTTGATCTGCGAGTTGATTTGCGTCACTTCATTCATCTGTGTCAAGTGGCGTTCATGTCCTGCTGGATTCCCTGATTTTGTTTAGTTCTCATTCTTGTTTTCCCCCCTTGAACCACACTGATCCATTTCTCTTTGTCCCTCACCGAGTGGCTTGCCTCATCTACAAAAAACCACACAGGAGCAGACTTAGATAAACAATCAGGTCTGTAGAGGAGATAAACGGGGCTCACTTTCCCTCCATCCAGGAAATGAGCAGTTAGCATCTCTGCAGACCACACACATCCTGGACACAAACTGCTTAACTTCCGGATTTTGTTTGCAAAAACCAGCAGTCACAGAGGCAGTTTCTTCCCCCGGGCTGTCTGATGAGCACAGTGAACATTTTACAACCAGAGTAAGTCAGCTCCACTGCTGTGAAACAAAATAAGTATTTCTGCACTGTCACATCAAGCCTTATTCCCCCATATCTATAAGATTTGGCTGCAGATATAGTAGTATGTACATATAGTTCCTTTATCTTTATTTTATTCCCCGTAAAGCATGTTCACTGTGAAACCAAAGTTAGATCCTTCTATTCATACTTTACGTTTTAGCACATAAACAACCAGTCAGAAATACATAGTTTTCACTACAGGCTCATAATGTTCAGTTTTACCGTCTTCACAGAAAGAAAAAAAAAAAGAATTGAAATGTAAGAAACAACGGATTTCTCGCTTATCCCTGCTGGGGGAAAAAAAACAACAAAAAAAAACAGCAGAAGGAGAAATGTAGGCTTACACAAAATGACGACATCCCTAAAGACCATCAGACTCCAAGGAGGAATTCAAGCAATTGTAATTAAGTACAAATTGCTCTGATGATTCACTTTGCAAAGAAGAGCCAAATTGTTCTAGTTTAGAGATTCAGAAACCACACAGGAGCAGGGCTGTATAATGTTAGCAAATCTTATGTTGATTAGTTTTAATATTTGTGATAATGACAAAAATTGGAATATACAACTATGCCTACTTCTTTTTTTTCCTCATCTGTGCTTCCAACATTCAGTGACCTTTAGCTTTTGTAAGGAAAGCCATTTGTGTCCAGAGGTATTAGACTCTATCCAATAGTACGAAGTACAAAATTGGTACCAATGAAAGAAGAGTTAAATATACACCAGGTAGCGTTAGATCACTGAACAATAACTTTGGTTTGACAGAAAGCGGAGTTAAAACGGAGCTAATGAGCAGTTTCTAAATGAAAATGTGACAACTTCCCTGTGGAATCCCAACTCTGATTACTCATCCAATCAAACGACGTTAAAAATGACGTGATTGAGACGAACGATGGATGTTTCTCCATTACTACATGGTCCATAGCTGCTCAAAAACATCTACCGACTTCTATTCTCTTTCACAGTTAAGATATGTTTGTTTTCCTGAAATACCGTACTTTCCTGCAAAAAGAAAAGTTTGTGGTTGAAATTTGAGGCGGAGCAAAAAGCCATGGAAAAGCTTGGGAATTTGCGCCTGTGCGGTCATAAGAGCCGGTTTAAAACTTCACAGAGAGCAGCCGAGCAGAATAAAGGCTTCCTAACTGATTTCTGAGTGCCTCAGATCGCTCCCCCCCTGCGGCCCCCCCGCCACCCACACTGTAATTTTAAACTTGCAATTAAAACTAGCCATGCAGAATAAAGACTCCAGACAAGTTTTCCAAAGGTGTTAGATTTACTCATTTTTGTTTCCACCAAAAAAAGCACTTTTTATGCAAAAAATAACAATAAAAAAGGCATTAAGCCTCTAAATGTAAGCATAATTTAACGCTCAGAAGCCCTCTAAGCTTCTTATGTGTTTATGAAATGAACCCCCCCCACCCTTCCCTACCTCCTGCGTCCCGGACTAGCCCCCCCTTTCCGCTGCCTTCAGGTGATGCGCGCTCCCTCCGGTTGGAGTTCACTTTTTCCAGCGCTGTGGAGTTTGCTGGTACAGCACTGACAAAGCAGTGGAGCACGTCCCGGGTCTGAGAGCGGCTCTGCCATTGTTCCCCTCTCCTCTCTGTCTTTCTCCCTCCCTCTCTCTCTCCGGGGGCCAATCCTTTATACATGCCATGTTCTTCTGCCATTACCATGACCCAATTCCTTTTGAAAACTGCGTTTTTCAACTTGCAGAAAGAGGCAAAGCCGGTGGAGGAGCTTTTAAGAGAAAACTGTCCCCTTGAGTTTAACTATGCATGCTGCTGAGTCCGACTCCAGAATGTGCTGTGTCAAGATTTTTTGCTAATGCCTCATTTTTTTTTTTTTTTTTTTGTGCCCATGAGGCTACAAGCTTAAGCCATAGGTTTGGAGACGGTGGGTTGTCAAGATACGCAGTGATTTAAAACAGACTTTTTTTTTGTTTCATGAGAAAAGTGAACAGATGTGCCAGTGCTTCCTGTACTGATGCGCTGATTCTTAATAAAAAAAATCAAGCCACACACCCCTGAGATGATGTCATGCAAATTTAGATGAATACGTCACATCGTTTTTTTTTTTGTTTGTTTGTTTGTTTTGTTTTTGCAAGGAGCTCTCAGCCGTTTGCCAGTGTGCGGAGTTGAGAGTACTGACATTCGCCAGCATGTCATCATCGCCTTCTCCTGTCTTGTTAATCTAAACTGCTGCCCCAGCTCCGGCTCCGGCTGCTGGCACCAGAGATGCCACGCTGTAATGTCTCACTGAATTACCGGCAGACTTACAACTGAATGGGCCCGTTTGATGTTCACTGCTGGCTTTTGATCAGGCCCATATATTCAGCCACACACTCAGTCATTGAGGTCGTAAATGATTAGCACCGAGGTGGGACTTAGCGGGATGTAATGAATGGGAGCTGATGGGATGGTTGTAGAGCTTGGGGGAATGGGAGCCATTTTTTTTTTTTTTTCCAGTTTGGAACTTTGTGCCAAACTGTGTTCAGCTGCAGGTTAAGGTCATCGATTGCGGCGAAGGTCATGAAATCGGGCTTCAGATTTAGTTAAAAAAAAAAAAAATGTTATTATTAGACAAGAAAGAATTAGAAATAAGATTGGTGAAATATTTATGATTTATGCTCTATTACCATAGCACATATGCCCGATATTTAAACTAGTAGCTTCAATCAGTTTGATTTTGTTACTGTTTTTCAAAAAAAGATCCAAATTAAAGTCGTAAGCCCAGTTTATTTGCATCACACGTTTCAGCAACGAGCCAGTTCAAAGTGGTTGACGTCATAAAAGCATAATACAGTGACCAAATACGAAACAAGCAAACTTTGCATTTTGTCAAATGCCATCATCAAAATAATCATATGTACATCAAATATATTGATCGATGTTCCATTTACTACTAATCAAAAACAACTCTAAACAGGCGGGGTTGTAGCCTAGATTTAAAGGAAGTCTGTGTTTCAGCTGTTTTGCAGTTTTCTGGAAGTTTGTTCCAGATTTGTGGTGCATAGAAGCTGAATGCTGCTTCTCCTCGTTTGGTTCTGATTCTGGGGATGCAGAGGAGAACCAGAACCAGAAGATCTGATGGGTCTGGAAGGTTGATACAACAACAGCATACAACAGACAGTGCAAGGCTCCATGTGGTCCCTGGTTTTAGTGAGAACGTGAGCAGCAGCGTTATGGATCAGTTGCAGCTGAATGATTTTTTTAGTCAGACCTGTGAAGATACTAATCAATGTAAATAAAGATAAACACATGGATGAGTTTCTATAGATCTTGCTGAGATATTAGTCCTCTAATCGTGGAAATGTTCTTCAGGTGATAGAAGGCCGACTTTGTAGCTGTCTTTATGTGACTTTGAATGTTCAGGTCTGAGTCCGTTGCTGCAGCCAGATGTCAAGCCTGATCATTAGTTTCTAGCTGTAAACTAGCTGTCCTAGTTGCACTCTCTCTGTTTATGAGTCTCATTTTTCATCCTTCAATCCCATAAAAAACATCACCTTCCAAACAGAAAGAGAGGAAAATCACAAACTGCTGTCGGACAGTTTTAGGATTGATAATCATGTTTTCCAAAGAACAGAGAAAGCTTTCGAATCAACATGATGGATACTTTCAAATCTGTAAATTATTACAGATTTGTCCTTTATTCTTCATTCTTCGAGAGTGAAGAATGAAGGAAAAGGCTTCGGCTGCACCGTAGTCACACTGTCCGTGTTCAAATTGTCTTACAAAAGTAATTGCTGACAGTCGCCTGGAGCTGCAAGTAATTTAGTAAGACCGACAAATATATCCTCTGAATATCAGAGCAAATAAAGCTGAGCACAAGAAAGACATAATGAATATGTATATAGTCTAGAGTAGCATGTAGTGGCACAAAACAAACAAATTTGTGGGATTGTGTTGTGGGCGATTCATCTCCTTATGCACATCTCTTGATTATTCTAAAACAGTCTNTACCCTTCTAGAACATAATAGAACCTTCTAGAACAGGGGTGTCAAACTCAATTTCACCGAGGGCCACTTCAGCATATTGGCCACCCTCAACGGGCCACATTGACGGTACAAATCAGGAGTGCATCCCTGCTAAAACACACCCCAGACAAAAGGTTGACTTCCCTCATTCAGTTCTGTAGAGGCTTATAATGAGTCAATGGTCCAGGTTTGTTAGAGAAGGAATGCATCTAAAGTTGCAGATGATAGCTCTGGAAAACTAGATTTGGGCACCCCTAGCATAAATGTATAAAAATACAATGTTAAATATAAATTAAACACCACCTCATATTGTTAAATAACTGATTTTATGTATTGAAAATGCTGAGGGGGCCATATAAAATGACATGGCGGGCCACATGTGTTCTAGAACATTATATGACCATATAGAACCTTCTAGAACATTTTATACATTGTCTGCTGTATTTTCCAGTTAGTTCTAAGCTTTTCTAGAAGTTACTAGCATTTTTCAAAGTTCTAGAATATTCTATGTAAACAACCTCAGCAGTATTGACTTGCACGTGACGTCACGCTCTTCAAAACTCCGCCCACTCCGCCATGACGGACGTCATAACAACCTATGCGCTCCAGTAAAGCCTGTAAAAAAAAAA
>NW_015112959.1:3523-11127 GCF_001443285.1 Poecilia latipinna | reverse complement strand
AAGAATACATCCAGTGTTTGAGCTTGAGATATTCTGCAAAACAGAATAGCCAAAAGCTTCACATTGTAGAAGTGCAAAACCACAAGAGGCACATCCCTGTAATTGCGGTGAAAGGCAATTTTACAAATTATTGACTTTACCAGGGAGGAGGAATCAGTATGCACACTTTTGAGATCATTATTCATAAAACATTTTAAAAACCATGTATTATTTTCATTTCACCTTGCAGTAATGCCTTACTTGATGTTAGCCTATCACATCGAGTCCTAATAAATTAACTTAGGGCCTGTAATTGTAATGGGGAATGGGGAATACACTGCATATGTTGGTGAGTTTGCTCACTGTGGCTTGAGAACTGAAAGGAGGGCATGTGAGATGCGTGCTGCATCGATTGTTCTCCCAGAACTCTGAAAGTGATTTTCTCACTATATCTCACAGGAAATGATTCATTAGGCTGCAGCCCAGTTGGGATCCGTCTGACAGGGAATAAGAAACAGCTCCTCACCCTAGGCGGCTACATTTGGAGTGCGCATTGAGACACAAAGGGGGAAGATAGAAAGCAGCCCACGAAGCCACCGACATAGGAGGAAGGACTGGATTTAATATGGCAGTGAAGGACACAAGCAGAAGGTTAGAGGATGGAGATGGAGGAGGGTGAGGATGTAATAAACGAGGGAGGGGAAAAAGCTGGAGAGGGCCACAAAGAGGGAGTCTCTGTGGTTTTGAGTAAACGGAACAAAATCACCCAGACAAACTCAAGCTTATAACCCAAGCTTTCCTGGAAGGAACACGAATGGGCGGCCCAGTACGAAACAGAAAAACTCAATGTTCTGATCCTTCTGAGGTCTACTACATGCTGCTACTCTCACTGCTCTGTCTCACCCGCTGTCACACTATGGAGACGAAAGCCAAAAACAGTAAAGATGAATCATTAAGTGGTCCAAAGGAAAGAAGACCGCACAAGAATTACAGCATAAAAAGGGCTATGTTATGTATTTTCCAGCCACGTAGGGCCACTTTATAGCACAGTCAAGTAACTACATTACCTTCAGTTGTTATACAAATGCTGTATTCATATCAACTTTTATCAACTAGAAATTTGATTTCACAATTGGGAATTGGTCCCTGTCTCTTCTTGAGGCTCTTGCTCTTTCTGACACTTTGCCTTCAGCACATCATCACAGCGCTGTTTACAAACCATTCTTAGGAGTTTTGGACTGAAAAGTAGTTCATTTTATGAGCTCAGCAGACTTGCAGACCCACCTGGTGTTTGCTAATTGCTGCTGTCGCTAGTCTGATGGAGCTGATTGGTGAAGCAGTGGGAAAGGGGAGCTCTGTGAGGCAGAAGCTCAGCAACTCAAAGGAGGAGCTTTGAGTAAAGAAGTGGCGTTTTGTAGGCAGATTCAAATCGACGGCACAGCAAATTCAAGGGTTTCTCAAACATGCATGAAAGAATCAAAGCAACACTCCAAATATGTTTCTGAGGAGGGGACGACATTATAACTTGATGTAAAACTGAAAAAAGTCTATTTTACATAAGCCTCCCATCCCTTCAAGAAGAACTTAAGGTATAATTTTTCCCATTAATGTAAAACCACATTTCTGGTCACAAAGATGCTTTTTTATACACTTGCAACTTTATACTTTAAAAAAAAAAAAGAGACAAAAATCAGTTGGATAGACATAAACTTTGAATTCTGGCATTTAAAGCTCATTAGTACTAATACTAAGCTCTTATAGCAGCAATCTCAAGAATTTTGGTGTACAATAAACATCCATGAGATGCTAAGCAGTTGTGCTTCATGACCCAGTTACTGTCAAAGACTGAAGTATGAGTAACTATGATTATACATAGTTTTCATTATTGCTATAAACCAAACTTAAATCAGTAGATCCCTTCTACTGGCCATTAGTCTAGCAGCGAACTTGCCTGAACTCTGATCCTGCATCCAAAATTCCTCTCTTTACCAATCCACTACTCCCTTTTTGTTAAACACAAAACACTTCATCTAAGTGTGCTGTAAATAGAGCATTCAAAATGCTTAGATGTCAAGATGTCGGCATGCTGACCTGAGCGGTTACATCTTGTAATTGTGCCAACTCTTTCCACTGTAATAGATGCATTTGTTAACTCAGAGTTTAAACTTTTGGATAAAATATGACCATCCTTACAGGACTCCACCTACATGAGTGATGGTAAAAAGATAAAGAGGATCTTCAAGAGCGAAGGCAGTAAAGTTAAAGCGACCAGAGCACAGCAGGAGAAAAACCAGACCTGAAACGGTGAACAGTGGGATGAAGGAAGAAGAACAGAGAAGAAGAGAAGAATCTAAGCAAAAAGACACCTGGACTGGATCCTAAGCTTTATTGCTTAGTTTGACAAAGTGAGAAACTGAGAAATATATCGAACATGCAACAATAAAGTGTTCACATAATATAACTGTGCATCCAGAGCTCCATGTGTGAGCTCACGCTTCGGTTGGAGCTTCACGATAAAGCAGCATATTATGAATAAGTGTCAGTAAACTGTTGGTCTGGGAACACAGCGGCCACCGACAACCACATTACATTTCAAAAATGAGACTCCTCTCCGTCGTCGTCATCTATCATCTCATAGAAACCATAACAGCATTTGTGTGTGAATACAAGGCAGTGCTCCAAGAATTTGCTCTATGTTGCTCACAGCACAGCAGTCAGGCAATCTGCTGACGCAGTCTGAGAGTCAGAAAACGAGTTAAAGAGTCAAACTCTGGATGCATTTTCTTGAGCGACTTAAAACCAAGATGATCATTTTCATGTCTCCTGTCAAAAGAAGGCGACAAAATCTTACATTACGTTGATAATTTACTGCCCCCCTGCACTGAAGTGGTGTTTTTTGATGAATCTGGTCAGGGTTATCGTTTCTCCAATTTCTCTTTCATGCATGTTTGTGTTTGTAAGTTTATGTAACCCGGTTCAGGAGTGTCCAACAATAGCTACCAGAACAAAGTTCAGAAATACAGATTCATAAGTGTCAAGAAATTAACTAAACAAATTAAAATACAATAAATACAAAATAACATTTCCTCAATGTAATCTTTGGTTAATGACTTAAACCAGAGTCACTTTACTTTTGAAAACCTTGCCATTCTGATTAAATATAGCGCAGATCATTTTAAGAAGATTTTATTTTACAAAAACGTTTGTTGCTTTGCTTTCAATTAAACATATGAGCTGCTTCTTTTTGTTACTTATAGAAAATGGACAGGTTGGAGAGCGTTACCAAAATATCAAAATTAATATTCTGCCATATTGTTGCACACTGACAATGGTTTTGCATGAACCACTGTAAACCTAAGTCCATGAAGAACTCCAGCAGTTTTCTACTGCTTTTAAGACACTGACTGCTAATCGATACATCACAGAACCCCAACACAAAGCAAGCAAAAAGTTAAAACTTTAAATAGTGACATGTGTCTCACACTCCATGGTCGTTTCTCAGTTTGATGCTATTATTGAAGAATCTATTGACTGCTAAAGGTGAATTAAACATAGATTTAATACTTCACTCTACAAAGTAGAAATATTCATAAGGTAATTTTGTAGACCCCATAAACTCCCAGCACAGGCATCCAATTTTTTTGTTGTTGTTTATAGAATCAAACACTCAAACAGCCACTTCCCAGACCGTCTTCACAACACACATCACATTATGCTCCACATCTGCTTAGATGATGTTTCAGTAAAACAAAGAAAGCCCCCAGTGCAACGAAGACCAAGCTAGGTAAGCTTTTTGTGCCTCTTCTCTGCTTTTGTTATGCCTTTAACACAGTCAAGCTGTCCCTTTGCTTCTGCCAAGCTCTGTGCTGCAGCCATTTTCCCAAAAAGAAGCCAT
This sequence comes from Poecilia latipinna, assembly GCF_001443285.1. Lineage (NCBI taxonomy): Eukaryota > Metazoa > Chordata > Actinopteri > Cyprinodontiformes > Poeciliidae > Poecilia > Poecilia latipinna. The sequence goes on along the minus strand of NW_015112959.1, from coordinate 7,253 downwards.
CTCTTGGGCAAAGATGCTGTGCTGATATACAGAGCAGATTACCTCTGCTGGACATGTTCATAAACAGCAACCACATGGCGCAACAAATAATGAGAGCCATGATGACAACCACAGGCCTGATGAGAATCTTAATTTGACTCAGTCCCATGGCGGTGGGCATTCATGTCATTCCTCCCTCTCCATCCCGTGATCCACCTCTCTAAAGTCCTCTCAGTCCTTATATCTTTCTTTACAGACATGCGGTAATAACACTTGGGCAAGTCTAAGCCATAAAGAAATGAAGCACACGTCGTAAAACATCAGGTCCTGTCACTATATGAAGCATTTGTACTTTGGATTCGTATATCGTAAGTGTACTGAAATGAAGGATGTGAAATTTACAATCTGCTACTGTCTCAAAAGTGAGTAAATTACTTTTTTCTATGGTGATGCTGTGTGGTTTATTTTCTTTTTCAGAAATAGCCTGACAACAAAATTATTTTCGACCCCCAAATTTGATCCTTCCACCCGCCTAAGGAGGTTGGCACAGGCTCGTAACAACCAGGAGTATAAAACAGGACTGTGGAATAAATTCAATGATTCATGACTATTCTCAAAATATATTTGGGAGAGTTTGTTTTACTAATTTCTCTAACTTAAGGAAATAACTTCGTGTCTGAAGTCATCAGACACGAACATGTATTTCAGAGAAGTCAAATCAAAACTGAAATGATCCAACTACTGCATTTGTTCTCAGGGGGAAAAGAGATTGTCAGCATGACTAAGTTTCGCTATTCCAGGAATTTGCGCTGTACAAATTCTGCATCTGAACAAAAAGTTCACAATGAATCATTCTGGGAAAAGAGTAAATGGTCCATAAAGGCACCTGATTTTCAAATTATACAGTTCAGAGCCACTGAGTTATTAAAATCCTAAAAGATTTCCATCTCTGACAACTGTTTCAGGAATCTTTTTGGCTGAGCAAATTTAGTTCCATTCTCTTTGTTCACACTGAACAAAGAGAATGGTTATTCTCTTTATTTAAAGCCACCTTAGTCTGTTACTGAAAATGTGCTGTCATTACATGCCAATTATTGTGACAAACCTACAGAACGCGGCAGAAAGCAAGCAGGGAATGCAGAGAAGCAAGCCATGTTTTAAAGCTGCCTGTCACATTAAAGCTTTACTGAAAACTCTCCTCTGTCTCTGTTTATCTCACATTTTGCTGCTTTCCTGTTACTAATATCCCAGCCAAGCCGGATTGTGGTATCCGACGGGGACGCTCACCGTGCACAAGCTTAAGATCCCAACTGAAGTGACGAGAGAAAAGACGCAGTGGGTAAGTGAATGTCATTCCAAATATGTAATGACATTATTCTTAATCACTGTCTCCCCAAACAGACCTCCTTTCCAACTCATGGAACCGCTGAAACCACATCCTGGTGTTTTTCAACAAAATGCTAACCTGGTGACAGCTCTCGAAATGTTTCGTGGCATTATGTACCACTGTGATATGTTGTGCAATTGCTAAGCCCGGCGGTATCGTCTGTCTGTCAGTGAGCGCAGCACGATAGAGTGCAGGAGGCGAGACGAAGTAAATGAGAAAGAAAAGCAGAGGGAGGAAGGCTTCTCTACTTTGAGACACTTTATGTAATCTAGACAATAGACAACAGGAAAAGAGGTCATGGGCATGTCTCCTCGCAAAAGACGAGCACAAAACTCTTCAGCTGGGAGTCAGCAGAAGGACCGACAGCGATCCATCAACGTTGAATCCATGTAAACCTATATGCTGTGTAACCCTAACACCAGATATGTCACAGAGCTGCCTGCCGTCTGTGTTCTCCCACTGTCTAAAGCCCACCACCTGAATACCGCTGGACCTTTCCAAAACACCTACAATAAATCACTGACTACACAAACAGGCCTGCTGTATAATTTATGCCTATTCAGCTCCTACTTTTGTGATTTAAAGCGATTGCTTCAGCAGAGCGGCCTCCAGGTGCAGCTCTTCTCCCACGCATATTCGCAGCAAGTAAATCCATCGCATGCACACTGATCACAGGAAGCGTGATGTTGGTTTTCAGGATATCTGACACACAGGGAGTTAGACTTTAGGAGACATAACTTTTTTTTCGAAGGATAATTTTTATGTGGCAAATGGCATGCAGGGGGGGCAGTTTTTCCTCTTTTCCCTCCTGAAACTTTGACTTCAGCAGAATTTTCTGTTTCTGCATGTTCAGTTTTGAGCTGCAGTCAAAACTCTTCTTTTGGTTCAGCAACTGATACGATAGAAATCTACTGATTTTGGAAAACATAATGGAGCTGGAGGAAGGGGCATTACAGTTGAACAAAATAGGTTTTGTTTAATCTTGAATTAAAAAAGTATTCACTTGCCATCAACTTTCTCACACTTAGTCCAGCCACAAACTTCAATTTATTTTAATGTCAATGTTTATGCAGTAATTGATTGGTTATAATATTTTTTTTCATAAATAACAACCTAACATGTTTCCTATACTTGAATTCAAACACACAAAATACGTATTTTGTAGAATCACCTTCCACAAGCGGCCTGTGACTGTAAGTTAGTTCCCATGTCGCTACCAAATTTATATATCTAGATTTGAAATTTCCAACCATCTTTTTGTTGTTGCTGTTGCAACCTCTCTTCAGCTCAGTGAGATCGGATAGAGAGCATCAGTGATTATTTGTCTTCAAGTCTTGCTGCAGATTCTGCATTCAGACTGGGCCAATTCAATCGACTGAACATGCTTTGATCTAAACCATCACTACTCTTGACTGGATGTTTAGGGTTGTTCTGTTTGAAGCCCAACCTCTTTTTCTGCAGGGTTTCCCTTTATTAAGCTCCAAGAGGCCCAGAATTACATTGGGCCTCTTGGCTGCTTCTCTAATTATTTTAGTTTTTTTTGTTTTGTTTTGTTTTTTTGTTGTTTTTTTTTTTTTTTTTTTTGGTTTGTGAGTTCAGGTGGACGGTTATGTTTTGAAGTTGTGCATACTAGATTTTCAAAAGATGGATTGAGCAGTGCTCTCTGGAATGTTCAATGCCTGGGATATTGATTTATAACCTAATGATGCTTTAAACCGCTCCATAATTTTCCAGTTACTGTGTTCCTTGGCCTTGGTGATACAGTTTGCTCACTAATGTTCCCTAATAATCCTCTGAGGCCTTCATAGATAAACTGGATTTATACTGGGGGCGGGAAACATTGCCCACATAACTATGTGTACCAATCGGATGACTTTTGAAGAAAACTGGTTGTGTTGAACATTATGATGATGTTTTCACAGCAGAAGGGCCTTAATTTATTCCACAATTTTTATATCTTTATTTGCACAAAAGAAAAGTTTGGAGATCATTCGTGATTTTTCTCCAACTTCGCAATTCGAGAGTCAACAGAGTGAAAAAAATACAACTAAAGCAATAATATGATCTCTTTTAAATCTAAGCCTTAATTTTTAATTGTTAGTAAAAATTGCTCTTCTTGGTTGTTGCGAAGAACATAAGGTAGCCGTTGATGTTGTAACTGTTCTTTTTTATTGCCGAGTGCTTTACGCGGACATGCCGGTTAAACTGTAAAAAAAAAAAAAAAAAAAAAAAAAAAAAAAAAAAAAAGACAAACAAAACGTCAATACTTAATATTGCGATATTCAAAAGGACACAAACTTAAACATAGCTTTACAGCATTAATATATAACTCACCACATTGGGCAACACTCATGAACATTGGTA
>NW_015112959.1:0-666 GCF_001443285.1 Poecilia latipinna | reverse complement strand
ATTGTTTTTTAATTATATTTTTTTTTGTGTGGCGGTTTTACCTGGACAATGTGTTACAAATAAAAACAAAAAAAAAAAAAAAAAAAAAAAAAAAAAAGACAAACAAAACGTCAATACTTAATATTGCGATATTCAAAAGGACACAAACTTAAACATAGCTTTACAGCATTAATATATAACTCACCACATTGGGCAACACTCATGAACATTGGTAAGATTGGAAAGATGTGAATAAATGGCAGGTTCGGCTTGTTAGTGTGGTTACTAGGCAACCTAAGTACACTAATGGTCCGCAGTTCGTTTTCTTCTTCTACCAATAGAGCCCCCTAGTGGAACGGGAGGAGTGAATCCAACAGAAGAAATTGTATTTATGTATGTAAAAAATGAAAAATGGCATATACCACTGTTGATTCCCAAAGAATTAAGATGTTATTTAGCCTACAGAGATTGAGGGTTAAATGCAGCTGAATACAAGATTATTGCAGGGAACCTAAGTAAATTAGAATTATAATAAATTATATTAAACAACCTCATAAAAACAGTCAGGCACAGTGATGGAGAGCTGATAATCTAGATTTATTTTGCAGATTTATGACCCTTCCTCCATTAATTTTGAAGCCATCTGTCCCTTAGTTGAAGCATCACCAAAACTGGGTCACACAGCAG
>NW_015112958.1:365371-388105 GCF_001443285.1 Poecilia latipinna | reverse complement strand
TGAGCAGCGAGGTGAGATGTTTCCAGGGAGAGCTGTGAGGGCGACTGAGGGTGGGGGGGGGGGGGGAAGAAAGAGGGATGCAGTAAGAAGAGGGAGGAGTGTACAGGGTGTACCGCGTGTCCCCGCTCCAGTCATGACTGAGCTGCAGCCTCACCATGACGGAGCTCCCGTTCCCATGACAACTCAGCCTGTCAGATGGAGGGATGCGGGCAGGGAGAGGAGTGATGGCGGGGAGCAGACAGAGATGGAAAGATAAAGAAGATCTACTCACGGGGCTTTGGCAGAGCCGTTCCTTTGCAAAGGTGCGTTTGACATGTCTGCAGCAACCCGCCTCCCTCTGCTGTCCTCCCTTTCTCCTTGTCCTCTTCTTGTACTTCTGTCCCCTGGTGTCCTTTTGACAGAGTTGTGTCCTCCTCTTCCTTCTTTTCCTCCTCCCTTTCCACCTTCTTACCTCCTCCTCCTCCTCCTTTCCTCCTGCCTTTTCGGTGTATGGTGGTTATGGATGTGACAGAGCAGCAGCTGCTGCTGTGCCTGCATCACCTCACTCCACTAGGAGGAAGAAATGGGTGGAAGCATGTTACTGTGTGTGCACATGTGTGTGTGTGTGTGTGAGAGAGAGAGAGAGAGAAAGGGAAGAGAAGAAAAAAAGAGAGAAGAGGAAACAAAATATGAATATATAAACTGAGATGAGGTTTTGCAAAAAAAAAAAAAAAGGAAAAAGAGATAACAATGGAAATGCAGGAGAGCAGAGAAGGAGGGATCAAACAGATGACGAGAGAGAGTGGACAGAAAGAGAAAATGGCCAAAATGCAGCAGAGAATCAGAAGGAAAGAGAGGCTTTAGGGAGTTGCACTGTAATGAAAGGAGTGGCCAACCTGCTTACTGGAGAACAACCTTTCCCCTCTGAGGTGGAGGGAGTTTCTTTTAAAGAGGAAGAGAAGAGAAATCACCTTTTAATAAAAATTGAAAAAGATTAACTTCACAATGAAATCTCCAGATCTAAAAGTGGTCAGAAAATAACTACACAGATAGAACTGAGCTTATGTAAGACCTACAATTTTTTCCTTATTGTTAAACATGAACTTTTTTCATAATTTAAGATTACCAAAATGATTTCTGTTGTCTAAATACCCGAATATTAAGAAGGATGTTTTTAGAGCTTATGAATGACTGCTTTCTTCAAAAAAAGCTTACAAACCATAGTTACTATGCCTTTAAGCAACTTGGGAAACCCCAAACGGTGGCATGATTTTTTTCCACAAGCATCTGATTGGTTAATTCACAGCATCAGAATTCATTTCAAATGTGTATAAATGTGTTTTAAATGCATCAGCCTGTAAATACTCTTTAAAGTGCAAAATCATGGAAAAATCTAATCAGCTAAAGTACTGTGAAGAAAAGTGACAATCTCATCAAGTCTGGTTCATGCTTGGTCACAATTTCCAGAAACCTGATGGTATTTCACGTGCAATTTTGTTTCATATGTTTCAGGAAAGAGACGGGTGCTGTGTGAGTATCTTTTTTTTATGTGCACGCGCGTGTGTGCGTGTGCGTGTATTTGTGAAATCTCTCAAACCCAGAAGCAAAGCAAAAGGCATTGTGAAGACGCCGGCTGAAGCAGGTAAAAGAGCGTCATTATCCTGCAAGTGTCTCCAGAAGGGAAAAAAACTGCAAAAGCAACAAAAACCCGGATTATAGTTTGGAAATATCTGGGCCAGAGAAGATACACTGAAGATGATCAGTATATCAAAGTCATTAAGAAGCAAAAACAAGTCCCAACACTAGAGGATCCAGTTCCCATTTTTGAAGGTTAAGCTCTTTTGATAACTTGGTTATCAGAGAGTATGAAGCAGGCTTGACCCCTTTGGCCTCTTACTAAGGTCACAACCTCATCCCACCAGTACGACACTGGTCTAAGTAACCAAATTTATGGTAACCTCTGTCACCATGGCAGCTGTTTGCGTAGGGTCCCTGTCACTCATCTGGCTGCAATAAGGATATCAGCAAGAAGCTATAAAATATCTCTCTATTATGAATACTGGACGAATATGCAATGGTCCCTCTAGAACAGAGCTCTTAAATGGGGCAAATGTGCTCACATCTCCAAATTGCACGTAGGGGTCATGGCTGGCTGTCCCTCCATCCAGAACTTGGGCCTGGAAAAGAGCAGCTACAATCTCAGCAGACCACACATATCCTGGATACAAACAGTTTAGACTCTGGCCTTAAAGTTAGCTCTACAGATGCTATTTGAAGCCACCTCAGAGGAAGTATATTTTTAAAAATGTGTTTACTAAGTGCTTAACCAAAGTCAAATTGTTTTTGTACACAGACTTGGCAAATAAAGCTGATTTTGATTCAAATAACTTCCTCCGCAGTTAAGGTGGAGGTGCAGAAACTTCCCAAATGAGGAGTGAAATGTCAAATATCATTTCCATTAGGGTAGTGTCACTGGGTGGACAGAAATGCAGCAGCGATAAGCTGGGTAAAGTACCAAGAACACAAAGTAGAGAGTAGAGAGTACTAGAGATTTTTTTCTTCTAAATTTGCAGCAAACTGATGTTATTTGGATAGTCTAAGAGATTCTGGAGACTGCATGCTCTCTAAATCTGATGTGCATGAGGCTAATCACTACTAGTTTCCACCATTCCTATTTAAGAAGGACCACAAAAAAACAAGAACTTTAAATAAAAATCTTGGATGTATCCAAATATAATTATGGTTTGAGCAGTTAGAAGTGACTTTCATGGAGGCTCAGAGAAAATGTGGATAAAATCATGGTTATATTATCTCTTGTCATTATTTCTAACCTCGGAATGTTGTACTATGAGGTTTTGATGGGAGTGCAAGCTTTCTGTAAACAAACAAGACTTGTCATAATGTCTTTTAAAATGAGGTTATAGTAAAAACAAAAGCCTGCAGCTCATGAAGCTAAAGGCTTCAGGCATGTTATCTATTTTCTTTAATAAATTCCAGCAAGACTCCAGTCGCTACTGAAAGTGAGACCTGCTGAAAGCTGTTTAGTCTTTGGGATCTGGCTCCAGATAGTTGTCCAAACAAGAAGCTCAGCAGTGTTTTAATGGGGTCTGTAACCTGCTGCCGGAGTGCTTAGCTGCACTGATTGAAGGGTGGAGGGAAAGGCGAAGACCATCTGTAAGTTTTTTCCTTTTTATTATGACTTCCAGAACCTACTTTTTTTTTTTTTTTAAACACACACGTCTATCAGTTTAGCTTCTTGTCTTTATCGATGCTTTCTGCAACAGTTGCTCTTTCCTGTTGTCTCATCTCGAGTCACATGGCAGAGGCCACTTCTCATAAAAGTCCCAAGATGTTTCACATTCCTCACTGTCTCACATTTATGTTTACACTTTTAACAAGCTCTCCTCAGCATGTCTCTCCCCTGCGTGTGGCCTCTTGTCTATCTCCGTTTCCTTTCTTGACAGTCCGAGTTGAGCTGGTTATCATGTTGCCTGGTATGCCAGTTATTCAGAGGCTGCTCCACAAGTTTTGGTAGTGACCTTAAATGGGCATCACACAGGCACCCTTCACATATTCTGTCACACACACACACACACACACACACACACACACACACACACACACACACACTCGTTCTGACTCTGCAGGTTGAGTGTTACAAGACCGCCAGAAGCCGATTAGTCATTTGAAGTGTATTACAAACCCTTTGTGAGCTGTAATTTAATATAACGTTATTGTAAGAATTTACACACACAAACCCGACAGCATGTGGGAGAGTTGGCCAATTTTTTCTTTGAGCTCAAAAAGGAAATGAATATTGTTACTGATTCACTGAATTATGTTTTTCTTATAATAATAATAATAAACTTGAGTTATGCTAAATATTGTTTTAATCCATGACTGACTTTGTGTAGTTGGTTCAACTTTATACAGCAATTTGAGTTTCCCCACACATGACTGTCTACCAATATTTTAAGATTTGTTCAGAGAGGGGGGGAAAAAAAATCCCTCATTGAAATGTTTTTAACAGAATCAAGCAACCTTTAATGATACCCATAAGATAAATGAGAAACTATTCTCACGTCTCTACAGTTCTTTTTAAGTTCAGTGTCAAGGAACGTTTAATTCACTACCTTCTGTTTCTTTGGGGTTTAAATATACCCTGATGTGGAAACTCTGAGAAATCCAAAAGCTGCTGCAGCTTTAACTGAAGCCATGTCCTTTGCTTAGTACAAAATATTTACTCTGACCAGCTTGAAGAGCTTCGTCTGCAGGATCCACAAATTACCACTAAACACAACTCACATCTTTCTCATTGGTACCAGGTCTTAGTCCAGCAATTTATTAAAATCTGTGAATTTTTAAGTTGGAGTATCCTGTAATAAATCTTCAAAGCAAAGTTTGTGAACTTTGGTATTTAAATCTTAAAATTGTGGGGAAAAAAAGTCTGAATAAAATAATTCAATTAAATTTGATTTGGGGTATCAATAACTCACATTCTTCTATCTCCTGGGAGGTTTTTTTTTCCGTTTTCCGTTTCTGTGTGGCTCCCAATTACAATCAATCATTAGCTACACAGAGCTTCAGAAATTGCTTGAGCAAAGAATAAAACTTTGGAAATGCAAGACTTGCCTAAGTTGGATCATTTATTTGAACGAGTAAGGAGATCTCTCTGGCTGCAAACAGCTTATTTGAGATGCCTCAGGAATCTGCACCAAAGGTAGAAACTTTAAAAAAAAATTTGATTAGAAGCATATTTAGAAAATCTCAAGAATATTTGCGCTTTAAGCCAAGTTCACCGTCTTTGTTTGTTCAAGATATGAGATGGGTTCTGGTTTTTCTCTGCACTATCACTTCCCTGACAGTAGAGCAGCTTACTCAGAGCTCACATAAGGAGACATGACAACGATCTGGCAGAAAGACGGGTGACAAACCTGGCACAGAAACCTCTCTGACAGAAATGATGAATGAGGTGTCAAATATACCAGCTGAATGAACTGATATCCCCTTTCTGGACCCTTACTATTAGAAGCAGCGCAGTAAAGTTAGAATAATCCTGCTTTAGAAGGTGCCGACAGTGTAGCACAGAGTGGATGGTTGCAAATGGGACCCGTAAATTCAACCGACTCCTGCCATCTTGTGGGCATAAAACGCCATCACAAAGAGATCCAACACTGCGGCGTCAACATGGAGATGCTGTTGCATCATGTAGTTATTAATAGAAGTGGTGAAATGATCAGCAGCACGTATGTAGCGTCTCGGTGCTGAGCCATGACACCTTTGGGATGTAAATTACGTTGGACTGAAATGCTTACTGGAGCACTTTGACTGGAGAACCACAGGAGGCCGTGTACAAAGGTGTGGGGATATTTTAGCATTAAATGTACTGTCAATTTATTTTCAAAATCTATGCAAGGTTGAAAAATGCGCTATATTTTGCGCATTGCTTGTCAATTTGTCTAATTTGTTTGTTCTACACATGTTGTTGCTGTGTTAAATATGATAAAATATTTTTTTTGTTGTAAATGAATTACCTCCATCTTCTAGCAATATAGTCATAAATCCTTGTTTAATTGCAGACAAAATTACTTAAACTTGCAATGACAGCAGGAATCCAGTAGAGGTCGCTGCTTTTCAAAATTTAAAACTAAATCAATTAGCAAGTAAACGTTTTCAAGAAAAAAAAATCTAAGAAAAATAAATATGTCCTTTAACAATATCAGGCATTCTCATGTTACTTTATACAGTAAATTATATTTGATGGCAGATAAAGGCAAACATAACAGTAAACTACAGTACAGAGGTTCATAAAAATGGATCACTTCAAAAACATTTTTATTTCATTAGTATTGCTGAATATTTAATTGTGTCCAAAGTAAATAATATGACAAAACTTCTATAACATATCTTGCTTATTAAATATACAGTACTGTTTATTTAGAGCAGGGAAGGTGGTCTTTTTGCAAATGTTAAGCATTATTATTAGTTTAGGTTAGTTTTAAAAGTCACAAACTTCTTACAACGGTCTGTGTCCAAAATAAAGGGAAATAGAAGTAATTGCAGTTTAGAAACAAATAAAGCAACCTGCTCAAAAAAATAAAGGGAACATTTCACTTTAATTTTGTGTGTGGCTCCAAATCCAGGCCTCCATTGGTTAATAAATTTGATTTCCATTGATGATTTTTGTGTGATTTTGTTGTCAGCACATTCAACTTTGTACAGAACAAAGTATTCAATGAGAATATTTCATTGATTTAGATCTAGGATGTGTTATTTCCCTTTATTTTTTTGAGCAGTGTATATATACCTATATAGATATATATCTATATATATCTATACATATGAAAACAATGTTTCAGTTCAATACCAGTGTTTGCCGTCAACAGGAAGAAAACAGCACAACAATAAAATTTTCATGAGGCCAGCGAAATGAAAAAAGAAATACAACTGTATGACCCACTTCAGCTGTGGAAATAAGTTTGTTTACCACAGTGATGATGAACAATTCATGAACATCCTGGTCGGGAACCGAGTAACAATGAAGGATGCTGACATCCTAACTGGGAATATAAGTGATTAAGAGAAATAAAATATTCAACAAAAGAACTTGGTTTCTCTTTCAGTGCAGGTGCACAAACAAGTCAGGGTGATTTCCATTATAGCACTCACAGTGACATCAACATGAGATGAGGCTTAGAGATATCTCAGAGTTTAAAGTTTGTTATGATAATTTATAACATGCAAATATATCAGCTCAGTATGGAGTTGCTTAATATTTCTGGAAATAGTAAATACTGTTTATATTCATGAGAAATGTATATATCTATGAGAAATGTGCAGATTATTTACCGTTTACAAAAGGTCATCATTTTAATTTATTTAAATCAATGTTTTTCCCCAGAACAAAAGCATAAAAAAAATCTGTTAAAATTTCAAAGCAAGAATTTGATTATGAATTCTACATGAAAGTATAAATATTTGCATGTGCTCCGACCAATATTTGTTTGATGTTTGTCACCTGTCCCTTTGCAAGTTACATGTCAACAAAAACACAAAGTCCTTAATTTGCCTCTTTTCTAAAAGACATCAGTGAAGTAGAGCAGGCATCTCAAACTCCAATCCTTGAAGGTTGAGGAACAGCTTTAATATTTACTTCTGTTTAATAACAGTTATGTCAAATAATTAGGTTATTATAAACATAAAACCGATGAAGAAATTCAACTAAAAGTTGCAGGATGCTGGCTGAAGAGAACTAGAGTTGGAGTTTACCTCTAAAGTTGAGGCTCCATTCAGCCCCACCAGAAGCGTAACTCCTTGCCAGTAAAAATGCACAGGCCTACAATAAAAATGGCCGACATGTGGGCCAACAGCTGGACTTTGCATCTGCTGCGCTGTCCTCAGACACTCGGCAGTCATTCAGCGCTCACCTCGAAGGAAAGTGCTGTTAAACGACATGAGGCTGACTTGGGCTGACTATATTTTTCTCCTATAAGCAGAATAATTAAGGTCAAAGTTCTCAAAAAATGTCAGCTTCACTTCATTGATGGACAGACAGGAAGACAGATGACAAAGAAACAGCAGTCACCTCATAATCAAGATGTTTTTTATAACCCCCTAAAAAAATCTGTTCAACAAGGCTGGGAAACCCTTCAAGCTCTGGGAAATCCAGCAGCTTGGAGGAGGAGAAAGAAAATTGAGTGGAGACCTCTCTGCTCAGATGGTGAGGAGGAGGCATTACAGCGACATTGTGTGTATACAGTAAATCCACAAAACAAATGTTGGTTTTGTGGGTTTAATGTATTCATAACAGCATGCTTTTACAGGTTAGTGTAGTAGATATGTGTGTGTGTGTGTGTGTAAAACTGTGGCACTCAAAATGAAGGCCAGGGCCCCCGAGACAAACGTGTCCGCTTACCGGCTTGGTTACCATGACGACAGGGGGATGGGAAAGGCTCTGTTGGAATTGCCATTAAAATGGAGAGTGGTGAGCCACTGCATGCCTGCACATGTACACAACACATTCTCATGAGGACAAGGCACTTGTACAACACCCATGAATCTGACCACAGTGAGCATGCAACTATTACATCTATCAACATGCTAATACTGCGGTAATGGCTGATAAAACAAGCGGGTTGTCGTAATGTGCAATCCTCCCCAGTCCTTTGCCACAACTACGTAACACAACCATAGTGCTGGGAAAAATGACTTCTCCCCTACAAAGCTTATTACAGATGATCAAACAAATTCTAATAACCTGACTAAATTAAAAACTCAGTTTTTAAATGATTGCATTCATTAAAGACGAAAAAGTTATTATGAACTAATTCGGCAAGATCTCAGGAACCCCGAGGAAACATGAACGTGAATGAAAACGGAAAAGTCGGAGATTCTAACAGATACTTGGTGTTACAACTTTAGTTATCAATAAACAGTGCAGACTTTAACCATCCTAACTGTTTTTTAACAAAATCCTGATGAGTGGCTGCACTGAAAGTTCCAAGAGAACCTGAAGAAAATGCTGCGTTTTTTTTTTTTTTTTTAAAGGCCTCAAATGATTAAGCGGATGTGTTTTCCTGATGGTCTTAGTTTTCTAAGTTGATGTCCACTTTGTTCCCTCACAGACCCTGTTTCATGCTGGATCAATTGCACAGCTGCTTTACTGAAAAATATTTGTAGCATAGAATCATATTTAATATTTTTTTCATATTAAGATTCTTCAGCTTTTATCCTTTTTTTTTTAAAGTTTCTATCTTTCTAATTTAAGTTGCTCCTTCCACCTACCCTCACCACAATCTCCGCTAGTAAGCTTTCTTTTACTTCATATTTATTTTTAAGAGGCTGCCAGATCAAATGCTGGATATCCAACCTTATGTTAAACCATGCCATTGTATTTAACCAAACAGAGATGCTTTTGCTCATTCCATCAGAATGATCAGGAAAAACACCCATCACATTTCTTGCACAGTCACACTAATCCGTGTTGTTCTCCCATTGCACATGTGTTTATAGTCATGTGACATCATGCTGAATCAAGTACCTCTTTGATGTGTTCGTCGCTGGAGAAAGCATTAGCATATCGTCGTTCTGTTGTGCAGTTCATCTTCAAAGGGAATACAAAGACAAACATATTTTGCATTAATAAAAAATTAAATATAGAAAACAAGAGCTGATGCTTAAAATAGATCAGCATCAGGGTATCTGAGCTGACACTATTAGATAACTGAAACGGAAGTGCAGAATCAGGGAAGAAGATCCACAAGATTTTAGACAAGAGCAGCATTAATTTAAGCATACAGGTAGTGCTTCAATAGATTGATTTACTTCAAAGTAAATCTAGCTGTAGGGATGGTCCAGTCAAAGTCCAGACCTAAATCTAACTGAGAATTTGTGGCCAGATTTGAAAACTAATGTGGCTATCCAATTGGACTGAATTTAATAGGCCTAAGAGACTCCCAGCAATTAAAGGTGATTCTAGACTATATTGAGGCACATGATGGGGGAGTCGATCGGGTCTAAGAACAAAGTCGCAAATTTGCCTGATTTTTATTTGCAAAAAAGTTTTTGAAAACAAACCATTTTTCTTCTACTTCACAATGATGCATAAGTTTGTGTCCATTATATGAAATCCCATAAAATACATTGAAGTTTGTTGTAATGTGACAATGAGAGACAGCTCAGTACTTTTCAAGAGCATCATTCCATTGTGCAACTCATTTGCAAGACACAGCAAAAGTGTTTGTGCATTTTCACAATAATATCAAATAAGTAAAATGAAATGGCAACTTCACGAAGCACATAGATTCAAGCACATAGAGTTATTAAGTACGGTCATATTAATAAAACATGGCTCGCATATGAACATAGTCCTGAGCAAAGAGCTGTTTGGAGGTAGAAAAATATGCTGCCATCCTAATCACAATTTGTTACGAGAAATAAACAAAAAACTGGTAGAATGGTATAGTCAGTTTAAAAAAAAAATCATTTCAAACAGCCATGTTTTGTAACAATATTTTAGCAGTTTCTTAAATCCAGCTTCAGAAGTGAAAAACAGCAAGAAGCCATCCTTTATATCAACAGGAATTATTTCCCACTAATGTGATTGTTTCTGAGTTCTTGCAGCAGATTGAGTCAGAACACTGGCAACAACAGAATCGTGATTTCACACCACCGTTGGGCTCTTTCAGCAAGCAAATATTCAGGTCATGCAAATATCTCCCTGATGATATGTGTAAAGGCAGAAGCTTCTCTAAATAACATGGCAACAATAATTAACTGCTGCAGTCAAACTTTATGTTCATGTCAATTTTGTGGCTTTACGACAACTGGCTCTGGACCGTGACCTTTACTTTAAAGGCTCTGTGTCCTCCACACTGACACGTGAATCTCTGCAGCATTCGATGTGTGGCCGTTGGATGTGCGTCTCATTTGAGCTTGCACTGTGCTCACTGACCCGCACGTCTCCGAGAAGTGACAAAACGCGAGGAAAGCATTGGAAGGAAAGATTTTAAATAGTTAGGATAGAGCAATGATTGTGCATTCTATTATTTATTTGCTGCAGATATGAGTCTGCATTATTCATCCACGTAAGAAGGACATATACGACCCGCTCTGCAATATGTTAGCTTTTTGGTGTGGATGTTTTTCTCTTTCAAAGTGTAGGTAAACTTCTTTAAAATATATTACATTCCGATGCTTGAATAAAATAACATTTTAATATTATGCTGAACCCCTCACTGCCTTGGGCAGACTCCATTACTAATGCTTTTTCTTTCCTTCTCCTAGTCTGTGCATGTTTGTTTGAGTTGAGTCATATCGTAGGCTTTCAGGACTCTGAATTGAATAGGACAGAATGCTGCATCTTTTATCTAACACATATGATTTAATCACATAAATAGGTAGCCCAGCTCACCTTTTTGGGTCTGAACTGAAGGAACGTAGATACGAGTTTGTATTTTCCTCTGTTCAGAATGTTCAGGGTATCTGAAAGTCCAGCCTAAGGCCTGGGTATGGAACAGCATTGGAGGATGTGATGGTTTGTGTGTTTTTTGTATTAATTTATTTTATTTCAACAGTTATGAAGAGCTAAAGAGAAACATAAATGTATTCTTTCTGCTTTGACAGATATTTTCTGTTTTTGCCTTTTTGCCACAATTCATAACATGCAAAGACATTAAGAGTAAATACTAGAAACAGTTTAGAAATGGTTATTTCCTTTATTGAAGGAAGAAAAAAAAAAAAAAAGACGATCTAAACCGACCTGCCACAACTGAAAAAGGCAGTTTTATCAGTTGCTCCGAGGCTTGCCTGACTAAAACTCCTCAATGTGGCCTAAATAAAGCAATTCTGCAAAAAAAAGAGTTCACCTCAAAGACTCAATAGCAGTTGTCCTGCAAACAATAGCACAATCATCTGGGAATACACTTTTGCTCTTCATGCCTTTTTCCCTCAATAATCAAACTCAACATTTTCAAATTGCTTTTTGCATTTACTCTGGCTATTTGTTAAAATTAGTTTGACAACCTGAAACAAATGTGACAAAAAAAAAAAAGCAACAACAGGAAAAATACTTAAAGCAGCAAATACTTTTTTGCAGCGCTTCATATCTTCTGCGTTTTGAATGAGACGTTTTCTGGGTCAGCCTCTCGGTTTTCAGCTGAGATTAAAATTACAGTTACTTAGCCCCAAGAAGCTTAAACTGTGTGCGATCTCACTTTATTAGGATACAATGCTGCTGCAGATTTAGGTTTCTTATATAAATGTGAATAAATTATTCATTTTCAGCCAGTTCTCAAAAGCTGTGCATATGTGTGTGTATTTTTATCTTTAAAAAGTGCACAGCTTAATTAGTGTTGCCACAGGGATCGTTTTTGGCCCACCCTCTGCTGACATCATAACCCTGTTTGTTCATCTCACGAACATCTGTTCCCAGTCAGTGCAAACAATTCACCTCGAGAAATGTAACCCTCTTCACAGTTCAGACATGCAGTTTAGAGCACCATCTTTGAAAAAAAAAGAAAAAAAAAAGAAAAACACTTATTGACATCATTGCAGTGAGCATAAATCATCTATAAGCAATTCACTGCACAAGGTACATTAAAACAAATCTGATTATCACATCGCTATGCTACTAAAAAGCATAATCATGACAAGGCCTAACAGGTAAAAATCATATCTTTCTTTTGAACATAAGACATAGTGACTCAGCACATACAGTTTTCCAGTCTCATACAAAACAAAGTTGAATGCGTCGTGTACGCTAATAATTTTGTTTCACAAGCAGCACTAATGTTTCCTGTGATCACTTTTAATAGACTGATGAATTCAAACAAGAAACACCCTAAGAGCAGCTTTAGGTGCCACGGCCCAAACAGGTGAATGCATGGGAGGGGCCGGCCCAGCATTTCCTGTGAGTTACGTCACTAATTGCATCAGCGGGCACAACCAAACGGAGGATTTTCTTATTTGTATTGTCTGTTTTCTTTGAGTTGCCCTATATTAAATGTTTTATTTTGCACTTATATTTATACAGTATTTTTGCAGTTTAGTTATGTAGATGAGTTTGTAAATTAGATTAATAATTAAATTTGATTTTGTTGTTTGGTTTGACCTTTTCTCATGGTAAAGGTGTTGCCAGTTCTGTAAAGATTTTGACTACTCAAGAGGAATGTCAGAAAAACAAAGACGTTAATAAAATCAAGGGTCATTGACAGTGCTAAGATCATCTTCCTAATTTTTTTTACTATGTAGACATATTGATAATTTTAACAAATACAAAAAAAAATGGCATATATTTTTAAGAAAAGTTGCACACCCATCTTTAATTGACTGAATTCTGCATTTTTAAATGTTGAAAGTAGAAGAATTTATTTATTAAGAAAATTACTGTTCATTTTATGTTTGCAGGCTTTAGGTGAGCCTAGCTGAATTGTCGCCTCAGTTTCCTGTTCTTAGCTTACAGAAGTGCCATCTCACATAACTCCTCTGAGCTCTGACAGCAAGAAATTTTCATCCATGCAACAACCGCTCACTGGACATATTTCTTCCTCAGATCATCCTCTGTAAACTGAGGGATGATTGTGCATAAAAAACTTGGTGACTCATCTGAATTACTCAGATCAGCCCATCTGTACTCAACAATGATGCCAGTGTTAAGATTCCTTAACGCCCCTTCTTACACATTCAGATGGTCAGTTTGGACTTTAATGAGTTGTCTTCACTCATTCTAGATGCCTAAATGCATTGACTTGCTCCAATGGCGATAACATTGGTAAATATTACAATGACGATAACTCTTGTGATATGTGTCCGTTTTCATCTTTCTTCTCTTTCTCATCTGTACGTCCACGCTCTGCTGTCATGGAACTCTATCCAACTACATAAGACATGTAGAGCCGTGTGCAATATGCACATTGCATGTAGAAACACAAGAGACTATTGTGTTTTTGTGTTTGACCAGCTCCTGTTTGGACATATCTTTGTACATAGAATTGATGTACAACTCACTTTTTTTTTCCTTATCAAGAGAGATATAAGGTTAAAGCGCCTCTGGCAGCAAAATGCATTTTGCATTGAGGTCAAACGAGGGCAGAGTCCACTGAGAAAAACTCACATCCTTATGCTGTGCTGAGTACCTGAGTTAAAATCTTGAAGCAGAAATAGTCAAAAATACCGGAGCCCAACGATTGTTGGTTAACATTGAAAATACACACACGCATACACGGAGGGAGCTTGGCACAATCTGGGAACCTCTGGATGTATTTTACACTATGTATATATTGCTTTCGCTGCTCCTGCTGCTAACCTTTTAGCAGGTCTTAAAGCTACTAGCAAAAGTCTATGAAACTGCAGAGGTGAGGTTGTGAAAATGTTCTGCTTCGAATGAGAATGGCAAACAGAAATGAGCTAATCCTACGAGGGTAAATAAATAAACATAATGAGGAGTTTTTCAAGTTACGCTTTTTGAAGATCCAGCAGACCAGTGCAAAACGAAGAAGGAAAAAGCTGAAAGGGTGTGATGATTCGTGACTGATGGGAACGAAAAGCTCCACCTCACTCTGTATCCCAGGCCTTTTGTCTTGCCTCACTAATCCTTCTCACACCCCGGCCTCTCTTCTCCCATAAGCCCACATCCCCATCAACCCTCTCCCAATCCTTCCTGCGCACGTATCTCCTCATTTCACGTCAAACATAATTCAGCTGCCTCCTGGTTCCGCTGCTCACTCCTCTTTGACCTTCTCACTTATTTTATCACCTCCTTCTCCCCTGCCTCCCCTTCTCCTGCATCAATCCTGCCCTCTGGAAGCTCTGGCTTCCCAGCTGTGACCCATGCACGCTTCTCTTCCCTGTGATCCTGTTAAAGCTTCATGTCAGCATTAATGTCTCTCTGCACATATTAAAGCAGACAGGCATTGTGAGGGCCTGAAAGCTGGAGGCTTAGCCTAGGTCTGCACAGGCTTGTCTCCTTTATTGTAGTTTGTGTGATACAGACTGTCTCTTTCTCCTGTCCTCCTTTGCCAGGGACACTTCATGATTATTTGCAGGCTTGTCCGGCGTCAGTACTGTCCTCATCTACAGCCTGTTACAATGCATGGATGGAAGAAAATGTTATTTTGAAGGTAATGTGTATTGATCAAAAAAACTAAAAAAAAAATCTCTGCTTTCTGAATTAATGCTGCTGTCAAGGAGGTTTAATTGATCTTTGCCCAGGGCGCAGATACTATCTTGTGAGAAGAGACGGGTCTTTTCATCTTCAGTGTCAGGATTAAGATTCAGGGTTATTTCCTGACAAAACACATTTCTATGATAAAATGACCCATTTCACAATTTTAGGACACCTGACTGAGGTGAAACTTTCCTTTCCTAGAAAAGTCCCCCATGAAATTTGTTTATGTAGCATAATAATATAGCACTTAATACTTTACTAAAATGTATTAGCCTTTCCCCACAAAGGGACACCGTATTCTCTCTATGATGAAGCAAAAATAAATACTTTTTTTTCACACCTTTATTCCCTCAAACATTTCCTCAGTATTCTCTTAAATCATGTTATTTCGTCACTATTTGTCCACTCTACAGACTTCAAAGAGACTCTTATTATCTTTCAGATTTTAGGTTTTTCTTCAACTTTTCAAAGTTCCTTTGCAGCTTTTTGTTCTCACTACTTATCCCCACAATGACTTTATTTATTTTTTTTCTTAAGCAACTGAACGTTCCCATTCTGGTATCAGTTTGTTGGTTGCCAAGACAACCTACCAAGCTAAGTTATTTATAGCAGCAGATCAGCATGAATCCCACCCAGTACAGGCGTGTTATTTTTTCATGAATTTGTTCCTGTGCGAGGCCGTTATATCAGAGAAAAAAGTAATTCTGCAGTTGGTAACCTGTCTGAGATTTCAGTGAATGAAGTTACAGTTCCTATAATTCATTATAATTTGGAGCTGCACATGCATAATCTAATGTTGCAAATGTATGTAATTAAGCAGACAAGTTCACAGGCTCCAACATCAGCGCAGAAATTTCACACTCACACATTCATGGGTTCCACAACATCTGAACTGTGCAAGCTAGGAACTCCAGCAGCAGCTCTCAGAGCCACATTTCTGTATGTGGAGGCAACTTTCAGAAGGAATGCATTGCTCTTACATTGTTCATTAATGATATTGTGAGATTGAACCTCAACACAAACCTGCTAGACACAGACTGTGAGCTGTCTCAGACAGCCCAGAGTTGCTATATGAGGAGATTTGATATACCTAGTAGCCTCCCAGCTGAAAGCACAAGCTGACTCTCAGGGGGCCATCCTTCAATGAGCTGTATGCCTTTGCTGACTCCACCACTGACAGGACCACCAGTGATGTAAAAACTTGGGATTTCCAATGGTTCTGCAGGTGGAAAGTTGCCTAATAAGAGGGTTTGTGTAAATGTACACCCTAAACATAAATATTTTAGTTTTTGCAAACCAAGCTAAAGAACCTATAGACATATATTTGTTGAATTTCTAGGCTTTTGGTTATTATTGGTAGAGGTAGCTATGGATGTTTAACTCAATGAAAATCTAAACCTCATGCCATTATGAAAAGGATTCTTGAATTCACAGTTTAATTTTTCACATATTTGAAATACTTATATGACAAGGATGCAAATTGTTATCTGGTTTACAGATATTTAGAATTATTAACAAACTTTTATAGAACCTGGACAAACAAGGGTTAGTTTGAGCTTAGATGTCTAAATGTCTTCGCTATTTTTCAAATTATAAATGTGTTAAATTTTTTTCTTTCAAGTTTAACCCAGCTCATAGTTCATAGCTCATCAACTATCATGAAGTCTGTTTGATGGATCCAAGAGCTTACAAAAAGAATAGGGTTAAAATAAAAATGCAGGACAAGAGAGAAAGCCACAAACAACATATAGTGTGGATGTGAAAAGGAGAAAAAAATGACTTTGCTTGTTTTTGTTTGTTCAAATTAGATTAGGTAAAATCCAGTGCAAAAGCAGGAACAAAATTACCGGTTGGTGCTTGTTTGCCATATTAAGGTCACACACATTTATATACACCTTACTCTCACAGAGTGCTGCAGTGTGCAGAAGCAAGTGCCTGACATTGATTACAGACCAAATTAGGCGTAAACACATAGGAGAACAAACTCAAGCTGTGGGAGAGCTTCTGTCCAGCAGCCAATTCAGCAAGTTTGTTGGTATCTTTGTACGAACTTTAAAAACAGGGAAATTAATCTCTGTTCCTCATAAGCACAACTTGAATTCAGTATTGGAAATTATTGTCTGTTTTTGCTGGTTGTAAGGTGGAATTAACGGAATTGTTAATAGAAAACCAAACTGTAAGCTAAAAAAAGAACAGTTTAGCATGTTTAGTCTAGAATTTTTAGTTGAATTTTGTCCAATGTTTTTATTGTTGAGTGTCCAATAATTAGAAATTAGAAATTGTTTAGGTTTATGACTTTTGCAATTATTTTTTTTTTATGTCTCCATCCTGCCAAAGACTACAGATGAAAATTCTGTGTTAGATTGAGGTATCAATGTTGAATAAGATGAGCTCTTAAAATTAAATAGATAATATAACAATTTTAATAAGTTGCTGAGTCTGATGCTCCCGACTGTAAAGTGGTACTTTATGACTATACATTACTGGGTTTCTGTGGAAACAAATGGCTATAGATTGAAAACCTTTTTATTGTTTGTCTTCCTCCAGTGTGTGTGTGTGTGTGTGTGTGTGTGTGTGTGTACATTTAGCTGGAGCTGCAACCAAGGCCGTAGCTCCTGTTACGTTACCATGGAAACGAGCCTATCGCTTGGGAGCCACCGAGAAACTAAACACCCTCTGATCAATAAGAGTCTTTAATAATATGTCCGACAGACACACACACACACACGCACATGCAAAATGGAGACACACTAACCCAGACTCAGTAAGTACTGTTGCGTTGAAGGAGCCTTTTATTGAGATAGTGTAGGATGAGCAGAAAATAGCCGGACTCTTTTGAAGCCTACTGAGACGTTTAACTGAGAGCTGCAGGGAGAAGTCATGGCAGTTGGCAAACTGCTGAAGAGGGAAATCTGGAGTGTTACCACTATTAGTATCACAAAATGTCTTGAAAAGAGGAGAGGCTCAAAATGACACTTCTCAATGTGAATTTTTATAACAGAACACTTAAAATATTACTAAAATATATATAAAAAGTTGTGTAAACTAAAACTGAAATTTTAAACATTAAAAGAACAGTGGATGCATGTTACATAGAGAGGCTAATAGTGATTACATTGTGGCACAGATAGTGAAGAAATTAGACAAAGATAACGTAAGTAAATACAAAAAGCGGTATGGTATGTTATGACTTCAATTTATGTATGAAATTCAAACCAATAATTTTGTTAGTCTATCACCTAGAGGCCATGTAAAATATATTTAAGTTTTGTGGTACAACATGAAAAAATGACAAATTTCAAGCCAAATCGGTGTATTTTAGAAGCAATTATATAATATATGTGTAGCATAACAAATATTTAGACAGTGTATATAGTTTTGTCGTGCATCATTAGCACACTGTAGAAACTCTATAGTGTTGCTGAATCTGTGCAAAACTTTTTTGCCAAACAGGGAGAGTAACAGGAGGCATACAGTAAATGAGATGACAAGCATACTCTCAATAAAAGCTGTTATGGGTGTGTGTGTGTGTGCGCACGCGTGCGTGTACTTCACTCCTGCACAGGGCTCTATAACCCAGACCAGTTAATCAAGTGACTGCAAAAAAATCTGGCAGGACATGTCATAAATAATGAATGTGAAAAAAATAAAAAATAATTCAATAAATCAAGGTGCTTTACGGTATGCGATTCCATATTTTGGACTTTGTTCTGTTGTGTTTCTTCTGCTTCTTGCATTCAAAGCTGTTAACAGTTTATGAGTTTCTTGTTGGTGTTTTCCCGTTTTATTTTGATAAGTCAGGTCAGTTCTCTTTACTTCCTGTTTCCAGCCTCATGTTTAGCAGTGTTGTGTTGGTGTTCTGTTTACAAGTTTCTGATCCATGTGATAAAGTTTTATTTCAGTTTATAAAAACCCAACAGCTTACAGTATTTCACTGTATTGTTTTTTGAATCTAAATTTCTTTCCCCAATAAAGTATGTTGTTCCAACTAATTTTGGATCACTTTAAGTGTCTATGGTATTTATTACTATGCTAGTTGCCAAAAAATATTTTTATCATTTTGCAATAAACTAAATAAAAATAATAGCAGTAAGCAAAACTAGTGCTTCTTTTAAGCCTCACTTAATGCCAAAAATAAGTAAAATATTTAATAGCTTCAATAAGTTATAATTATTGGTTTTCAAGGCTAGAAATGCTAGCTGTGAAAGATAATCTTGAAGAGGATCTTCTTATACTAATTTTGAATGTGGAAAACCCCATTGAAATTACTGTCATAGCCGTTTTATATACTTTCCTCTTAGAGTATAATCAAAACGACAACAGCCAGTTTAAACACAATAGTAGAGTCAAATTCCAGCATTTAATTGTCCCTTCTGTATTTCAGTACATTTGTCAGTGTCCATTATGTTGCTATTATTTGCTGTGTTGCTTCTCAGTATTTATGGGACTATATCAAGCTGTGTGTGAAAGAATGATACATTAACATCCCTTATTCCACAGACTTTTCTTCCCTCCCTAAATAGGCCGATCATCACCACCTGGTGC
This sequence comes from Poecilia latipinna, assembly GCF_001443285.1. Classification (NCBI taxonomy): domain Eukaryota; kingdom Metazoa; phylum Chordata; class Actinopteri; order Cyprinodontiformes; family Poeciliidae; genus Poecilia; species Poecilia latipinna. Next base: position 368,916 of record NW_015112958.1, on the reverse strand, counting down.
TGACACACATGTGGAGGAAACAATGGAGACATAGAGCCACTGTCCCTCATAGCAACCAACTATGGTCTGCAAAATATAGTAAACATCAGGCTACTGGTCACTAGTGATACAACAACACAAATTCAAATCAGTTCAGAACCACGGATAGGATCGGATCATTTTTGACACTATCAATTTCAACTTAGAGCCTGGAGCAGCTAGCTACTGCTGAAGCTAGGTTTATTGTTGACGCGTTGAACCGAGCACGCAGCAGCGCGCGTTGAAGCGGATACGCAGAGGCACGGACCGCTTGCGCAGCGCGTCACAGCATCTCGTGCACCTCTGGATCTTTGTCTCGGCGCGGATCGCGCGCGCCGCCATTCACACAAAATGGACGATGCTCTCCCAGGAGGCTCTAAACCTTAACTATAAACGCCATAGTCCTATATGCCTTCAGTCCCTGACATCACCGCTGAACCACTGACAGAAAAAAGGGGATGTAAGCTAGGCGGCTGGGCTGATACAACTTACAATCAGACTACAGTTAACTCACACTTTGTGAATAATGTCAGAGTTGCTACCTGTAACTAGCCCGGCTCCGTCGCTGGGCTGGCAGTTTTGGCGGGTCTGAATCGCTGCCAAAAAAAAAAAAAGTCCGGTTCATCTCCAAGACAAAATATGCGTCCAATTTGTGGCTTTTCTTTCCTCTCTTTTTTCCATCCTTTTCACTTTGCTGCGCTCCACTCATGTTAACTTAGTCCGTAAAACTGCTCTAGCTAGTTTACCATCTGTTACCAAGTGACTGATGATGACGTTGGTGGACGGCTGGTGACAAGTTTTACCCAGAATACACTTGGAGACAATATTGGCTATCCTCTTGTAATTTTACGTGTCATCAAGTTAAATGTAAGAGTAAAAGTAAAGCCAGTCATGTAGCACAACATTTTATTCAATTTTTTACACCCACTATGTCCCTAAAATCAGTCGGTCTTGTAGTTTGTAGCAATCATGAGTCAACAATGACAGGGGCAACCTAATTCTACTGGGGGTAACATGTTATGTAATTCTACATATACAACATACTCAACAAGAAAGAACTCACCTTTTCCAGCTCTCATCAAATGTGATAAAGGCTTGGACTCCACAAGTTATAGTCTGCTTCCCATCCGGGCTCCCTCCCTGAAGCCCCGCCCCTGATTACGACAATGCTTTTGAATATTACTAAAGTACACACACTACCAAAATTTCAGCTGGGTTTATGATTAATACCAAAATGATCTATACACCTGGCAAATTTACATTTTATTTAACCATGAAGTATGCGTCGCCAGGTAAAAACGTAATACCTGTAAAATATATTTTGTAAATTCTCTTTTGCTTTTATTTCACCTGCAAGGTTGCAGTCCTTATTTTTGTCAGCATGTGGCGCTGTTGAAACAGAGCGGTTTAAAAGTACCGGAAGTTGAAACAAACTCTTGTTTACGTATGCTGGCACTCTGACTAAGAAAACGGAAGTGGAGGACAGTTTTGAACTGAGACTTGTTGGGATGACCACTTTATGGCCACATAACTAAAGAATCAAGATTTCATTTCTGGTAGTTAATGTCCAAAATGTATTAGTTCCCATGCCAAGCTGGAGTGATGTTACTAACGTCATGTCGTTTCATCTGTCCTTATTAGTTCAGTTTTCTGTTAAATGTTCTGCATCAATGCTGTTGATAGCGCTGTTAATTCACCATTTTGCTAAAGCCGTTGCTGGTTAAGCATTTTAAACTAGTATCTAATAGACCATTTACATAACAAAATACTATTTTTGCTGCATTTCTTGAACTTTATTTTTCAGTTTTGCAACTCCTAGAAAATTTTCTTTTTGAAAATAAAGAACCCCTTTTTTGTTTGATGTTCAGCGTGCTCTATTTATTCCAGTTTATTTCAGCTTTCACTTTTTTTATTTGATGTTCTATGTGCCCTGTCAGTCCCGGCTTACAAGTCATACATTGTAAAAGTATATTTTTCTGATCACAGTTTGTTGTGACTGTGGACCAAGGATGAGAGATAACGAGGCGCAGAGATATTGAGCTCAAAAATCTCATGGATGGAAGAAGGTGAGTCAGAGCATGGAGTGTAATGTAGCATGCAGGCCAAATCTAGATCACTGAACACACCAGTATTCCTTTTGTAATTTTTCATATCGGAGATGGGCAGCATGATTTCACTTCAGTGTGTCTGTCCCAGTTTTGGCAGCAGTGCATTTACAGTGCTAATGCTGGAAGCAGTTCAGGCCTTTCTTTGACACAATTATGTACTTTAAAAGTGGTGGATACTGTAGTTTAGATGGGATTTCATTTATTTATTTTTTATTAGTTTATAGTATCAGATTATATGCTTTGGATAACCAGTGTTTCCAAAAAAAACATTTCCCTTTCTTGCATGGAAATATGCCATCCTCTCTGCTCTATACACCCAAATAAAACTATTTTCATTGGTACTTTCTCTCATATCTTATTCAATGGATCTTATTCTAAAGGTCTGATATGTTGAACAATTCTGAGGGTTTCAAATCTGTAACATTTTAAAAGCTTGTCATATCTTCATGTAAGCAACTATCCCTATGTCTATTAGAACTCATGTGAATCCTGTTTTTCAATGGAAAAACATTATTTTACATCAAATCTATCACTTATATTCTCCATGAATTATGACCATTAGTTCCAGGAGCACATATTAGCTATCCATTGATTCAAGTTCAAGTTAAGAAGTGGCAGTCCACCCTTCCTGTAGGATTTCTGTTTATGCATTTTAGATATTTGGGGTCATTTAGTAAAATTAAATCCAGTATTTACCCCATGGACAATTCCAGCGGAGGTCCAGTTTTCAGACCACTCTACCCTATAAATTAACATGTTTTAGAAAGCAAGCAGTGCTGATAAAGCAATTTGGGTTTCCCATTATGTGGAACTAAAAATAATATCAATTTTAAATAAAGCCTTATACACTATGCTGCCCTGCTTAAATATGAAGAAAATGATTCAGTTCAGCAGTCCAGGTTGAGCAATAACTCGGCTGTTTTATTTATAGGTGGGTTTTCTCCAAAGAAATATGAGAATCTTACAGCCACTGAAATGCTTGGCATGCAGTTTCTTTTGAGGCTGCAGGTTGACTTGACTGAAGTGTTTTTTTTATATACATTTGGACTTCAGGAGGTAAACCGTCTTCGGTGTGAACACTTTCATATGCAGAGAAGGTCCACAGTAAAATATGGCAGTTTTTTTAAAGTAAGTTTTTCTTTAACAAAAATATGTTTATGAATATATGTAGAAATTAATAAATTAAACAAATAAATTCAGCATTTTTTGTAACTCAGTAATTTATTAGAAAACAATTATAACAACTATGAATTGTTGAGCCTATAAAATGTAAAGTCACTATTTTATTTATTTAGGTATTAAACAGTTGGTGTGCTCTAGTGAACAATGAGATAATTTAAACTGACATTAAATAAATTGACTGTCACATGTATTTTGATATTAAGGTGTATTGGAGAGTAGCTTAAGGGAGTGATAACT